>NC_138155.1:602500-870000 GCF_964199315.1 Orbicella franksi
GGGAAATCGAGCCGAAGTTGGTCAAAATCACCATGCGCGTAAGACGGTGTCGGCTACTCTTTCAGTCTTAAACTGAAGTGGGGCTATATTTCGGCTCAGAAGCCCGAAGGGCAGCGTTGAAAAAGTTTTGCTCTCTCCATTTCAATGCAAACCAAGGCAATCAGGAGTTACTTTAGAGTCCCCGGTACCGGAAAATATTCCCCATTTCCCGGGAAATCGAGCCAAAGTTGGTCAAAATCACGATGCGCGTAAGGCGGTGTCGCCTATTCTTTCATTCTTAGAGTGAACTCGGGCTATATTTCGGCCCAGAAGCTCGAAAGTGAAAGTTCAAAAAGTTTTGCTGTGTCCATTTCACCGCGAACCAAGCCACATCAGGAGATAGTTTACAGTCTCCGGGACATCAAAATATCCCCCAAGTTGCGGGAAATCGAGCCGAAGTTTGTCAAAATCACGATTTCCGTAAAGCAGTCTCGGCTACTCTTTGAATCCTAAAGTGGAGTGGGGCTATATTTGGGGCCAGAAGCCCGAAAGTGAGCGTTCAAAAAGTTTTGCTGTGTTCATTTCACTGCAAACCAAGGCCATCAGGAGTTAGTTTAGCGTCCCCGGGACAAGAAAATATGCCCCAAGGTCCGGGAAATTGAGCCGAGGTTGGTCAAAATCACGATGCCCCTAAGGTGGTCTCGGCTACTCTTTCTGTCTTAAAGTGAAGTGGGGCTATATTTCGGGCCAGAAGCCCGAAAGTGAGCGTTCAAAAAGTTTTGCTGTGTCCGTTTCACTGCAAACCAAGGGCATCAGGGGTTAGTTTAGAGTCCCCGGGACTGAAAAATGTTGCCTAAGTTCGGGGGAATCGAACCGAAGTTAATCAAAAACACGATGCGCGAAATGCGGTATCAGCTACTGTTTCAGTCTTAAAGTGAAGTGGCGCTATATTTCGGCCCAGGAGCCCGAAAGTGAGCGTTCAAAAAGTTTCGCTGTGTTCTTTGACTGAAGAACAAGGCCATCACGAGTTAGTTTAGCGTCCCTGCGACTGGAAAATATTTCCCAAGTTCCGGTAAATCGAGCTGAAGTTGGTCAAAATCACGATGCTCCCAAAGCAGTCTCCGCTACCCTTTCAGTCTTAAAGTGAAGTGGGGCTATTTTTCTGTCCAGAAGCCCGAAAGTCAGCGTTCAAAAAGTTTCGCTGTGTGCATTTCACTGCAAACGAAAGCTATCAAAAGTTAGTTTAGGGTCCCCGGGACTGCAAAATATTGCCCAAGTTCCGGGAAAGCGAGCCGAAGTTGATCAAAATCACGATGCGCGAAATGCGGTCTCGGCTATTGTTTCAGTCTTAAAGTGAAGTGTGGCTATATTTCGGCCCACAAGCTCGAAAGTGAGCGTTCAAAAAGTTTTGCTCTGTCCATTTCACTGCAAAACAAGGCCATCAGGACTTAGTTTGGCGTCCAAGGGACTGGAAAATGTTCCCCAAGTTCCGGGAAATCCATTCGAAGTTCGTCAAAATCACGATATACGTAAGGCGATTTCGGCTACTCTTTGAGTGTTAAAATAAAGTCGGGCTATATTTCTGTCAAGAAGCTCGAAAGTGAGTGTGCAAAAAGTTTTGCTGTCTCCATTTCACTACAAACCAAGGCCATCAAGAGTTAGTTTAGAGTCGCTGGGACTGGAAAATATCCCCCAAGTTGCGGAATATCGACCCGAAGTTGGTCAAAATCACGATGCGCGCACGCCGGTCTCGGCTACTCTTTAAGTCGTAAGTGATGTGGGACTATATTTCGGCCTAGAAGCTCGAAAGTGTGCGTTCAAAAACTTGTGCTGTGTGAATTTCACTGCAAACCATGGCCATCAGGAGTTAGTTTAGAGTGCCCGGGACTGGAAAATATTCCCCAAGTTCCAGGAAAGCGAGCAGAAGTTGATCAAAATCACGATGCGCGTAACGCGGTCTCGGCTACTCTTTCAGTCTTAAAATTAAGGGGGGTTATATTTCGACCTAGAAGCTCGAGACCGGGCGTGCGCTAATTTTACCTGTGTCCATTTCACTGACATCTTAGGCCATCAGGAGTTAGTTTAGAGTCCTTGGGACTGGAAAATATTTTCCAAATTCCGGCAGATCGAGCCAAAGTTGCTCAAAATCACGATGCGCGTAAGGCGGTCTCGGCTACTCTTTCAGTCTTAAAATGAAGTGGGGCTATATTTCGGCCGACAAGCTCAACACCGAGCGTGCGCTCCTTTTGCCTGTGTACATATCACTGAAAACTAAGTTCATCAGGAGTTAGCATAGAGTCCTCGGGACTGGAAAATATTCCCCGATTTCCGGCAAATCGAGCCAAAGATGCTCAAAATCACGATGCGCGTCAGGCGGTCTCGGCTACTCGTTTACTTCGAAAATGAAGTGGGGCTATATTTCGGTTCTACGAGCTCGACACCGAGCGTGCTCTCCTTTTACCTGTGTCCATTTCACTAAGAACTAAGTCCATCAGGAGATAGTTTAGAATCCTCGAGACTGGAAGCTATCCTCCAAGTTTCGGCAAATTGAGCCATACTTTCTTAAAATTACGATAAGCCTACGGCAGTTTCGTTTACTCTTTCAGTCTTAAAATGAACTGGGGCTACATTTCGGCCTAGAAGCTCGACACCGAGCCTGCGCTCCTGTTACCTGTGAACATTTGACTGAAAACTAAGGCCATCAAGAGTTAGGGTAGAGTTCCCGGGACTGGAAAATATTCCCCAAGTTTTGGCAGATCGAGCCATAGTGGCTAAAAATTTCGATGCGCTTAAGGCGGTTTCGTCTACCCTTTCAGTCTTAAAATAAAGTGGGGCTATATTTCGGCCTACAACCTGGAAACCTAGCGTGCGCCCCTTTTACCTGTGTCCATTTCACTTAAAACCAAGGCATTCAGGAGTTAGTTTAGAGCTTCCGGGACTGGAAAATATCCCCCAAGTCCCAGGAAATCAAGCCGAAGCTCGACAAAATTACCATGCGCGTAAGGCGGTCCCAGCTACTCTTTCAGTCTTAAAGTGAAGTGGGGCTATATTTCGGCCCAGAAGCTCGAAAGTGAACATTCAAAGAGATTGGCTGTGTCCATTTCACTAAAAACCAAGGCACTCAGGAGTTAGTTTAGAGCTTCCAGGACTGGAAAATATCCCCCAAGTCCCAGCAAATCAAGCCGAAGCTCGACAAAATTACCATGCGCGTAAGGCGGTCCCGGCTACTCTTTCAGTCTTAAAGTGAAGTGGGGCTATATTTCGGCCCAGAAGCTCGAAAGTGAACGTTCAAAGAGATTGGCTGTGTCCATTTCACTGAAAACCAAGGCCATCAGGAATTAGTTTAGAGTGCCCGGGACTGGGAATTATCTCCCAAGTACCGGGAAATCGAGCCGAAGTAGCCCAAAATCACGATGCGCGTAAGGCGGTCTCGGCTAGTCTTTCAGTCTTAAAGTGGAGTAGGGCTGTGCTTCGGCCCAGAAGCTCAAAAGTAAGCGTTCAAAAAGGTTTGCTGTGTCCATTTCACTGCAAACCAAGGCAATCAGGAGTTAGTTTAGAGTCCCCGGTACCGGAAAATATCCTCCATTTCTCGGGAAATGGAGCCAAAGTTGGTCAAAATCACGATGCGCGTAAGGCGGTCCCGGTTACTCTTTCATTCTTAAAGTGAACTGGGGATTTATTTCCGCCCAGAAGCTGGAAAGTGAGCATTCAAAAAGTTGTGCTGTGTCCTTTTCACTGCAGAGCAAGGCCATCAGGAGTTACTTTAGAGTCCGCGGGACTGGAAAATATCGCCCAAGTTCGGGGAAATCGAGCCGAAGTTTTTCAAAATCACGATGCGCGTAAAGCAGTCTCGGCTACTCTTTTAGTCTTAAAGTGACGTGGCTGTATATTTCGGCCCAGAAGCTCGAAAGTGAGCGTTCAAAAAGTTTTGCTGTGTTCATTTCACTGCAAACCAAGGCCATCAGGGGTTAGTTTAGAGTCCCCGGGACTGAAAAATATTGCCCAAGTTCCGGGGAATCGAACCGAAGTTGATGAAAATCACGATGCGCGAAATGCGGTATCGCCTACTGTTTCAGTCTTAAAGTGAAGGGGCGCTATATTTCGGCCCAGAAGCCCGAAATTGAGCGTTCAAAAAGTTTCGCTGTGTTCTTTGACTGAAAAACAAGGCCATCACGAGTTAGTTTAGCGTCCCTGGGACTGGAAAGTATTCCCCAAGTTCCGGTAAATGGAGCTGAAGTTGGTCAAAATCACGATGCTCCCAAAGCGGTGTCGGCTACCCTTTCAGTCTTAAAGTGAAGTGGGGCTATATTTCTGTCCAGAAGCTCGAAAGTGAGCGTTCAAAAAGTTTTGCTGTGTGCATTTCACTGCAAACCAAAGCTATCAAAAGTTAGTTTAGGGTCCCCGGGACTGCAAAATATTCCCCAAGTTCCGGGAAAGCGAGCCGAAGTTGATCAAAATCACGATGCGCGAAATGCGGTCTCGGCTACTGTTTCAGTCTTAAAGTGAAGTGTGGCTATATTTCGGCCCACAAGCTCGAAAGTGAGCGTTCAAAAAGTTTTGCTCTGTCCATTTCAATGCAAAGCAAGGCGATCAGGAGTTAGTTTAGAGTCCCCGAGACTGGAAAATATCCCCCAAGTTCCGGAATATCGACCTGAAGTTGGTCAAAATCACGATGCGCGCACGCCGGTCTCGGCTACTCTTTAAGTCGTAAGTGATGTGGGACTATATTTCGGCCTAGAAGCTCGAAAGTGTGCGTTCAAAACCTTGTGCTGTGTGAATTTCACTGCAAACCATGGCCATCAGGAGTTAGTTTAGAGTGCCCGGGACTGGAAAATATTCCCCAAGTTCCAGGAAAGCGAGCAGAAGTTGATCAAAATCACGATGCGCGTAACGCGGTCTCGGCTACTGTTTCAGTCTTAAAGTGAAGTGTGGCTATATTTAGGCCCACAAGCTCGAAAGTGAGCGTTCAAAAAGTTTTGCTGTGTTCATTTCACTGCAAACCAAGGCCATCAGGGGTTAGTTTAGAGTCCCCGGGACTGAAAAATATTGCCCAAGTTCCGGGGAATCGAACCGAAGTTGATGAAAATCACGATGCGCGAAATGCGGTATCGCCTACTGTTTCAGTCTTAAAGTGAAGTGGCGCTATATTTCGGCCCAGAAGCCCGAAATTGAGCGTTCAAAAAGTTTCGCTGTGTTCTTTGACTGAAAAACAAGGCCATCACGAGTTAGTTTAGCGTCCCTGGGACTGGAAAGTATTCCCCAAGTTCCGGTAAATGGAGCTGAAGTTGGTCAAAATCACGATGCTCCCAAAGCGGTGTCGGCTACCCTTTCAGTCTTAAAGTGAAGTGGGGCTATATTTCTGTCCAGAAGCTCGAAAGTGAGCGTTCAAAAAGTTTTGCTGTGTGCATTTCACTGCAAACCAAAGCTATCAAAAGTTAGTTTAGGGTCCCCGAGACTGGAAAATATTCCCCAAGTTCCGGGAAAGCGAGCCGAAGTTGATCAAAATCACGATGCGCGAAATGCGGTCTCGGCTACTGTTTCAGTCTTAAAGTAAAGTGTGGCTATATTTCGGCCCACAAGCTCGAAAGTGAGCGTTCAAAAAGTTTTGCTCTGTCCATTTCAATGCAAAGCAAGGCGATCAGGAGTTAGTTTAGAGTCCCCGAGACTGGAAAATATCCCCCAAGTTCCGGAATATCGACCTGAAGTTGGTCAAAATCACGATGCGCGCACGCCGGTCTCGGCTACTCTTTAAGTCGTAAGTGATGTGGGACTATATTTCGGCCTAGAAGCTCGAAAGTGTGCGTTCAAAACCTTGTGCTGTGTGAATTTCACTGCAAACCATGGCCATCAGGAGTTAGTTTAGAGTGCCCGGGACTGGAAAATATTCCTCAAGTTGCAGGAAAGCGAGCAGAAGTTGATCAAAATCACGATGCGCGTAACGCGGTCTCGGCTACTGTTTCAGTCTTAAAGTGAAGTGTGGCTATATTTAGGCCCACAAGCTCGAAAGTGAGCGTTCAAAAAGTTTTGCTGTGTCCATTTCACTGCAAACCAAGGCCATCAGGAGTTAGTATAGAGTCCCCGGGACTGGAAAATATTCTCCAAGTTCCAGGAAATGGCGCCGAAGTTGATGAAAATTAAGATGCGCGTAACGGGCTCTCGGCTATTCTTTCAGTCTTAAATTTACGTAGGGCTATATTTCGGCCCTGAAGCTCGAAGGTGAGCTTTCAGAATGTTTTGCTGTGTTCATTAAACTGCAAACCAAGATCATCGGGAGTTAGTTTAGTGTCCCCGGGACTTTAAGTTATTCGCCAACTTCCGGGAAATCGAGCAAAAGTGGCCCAAAATCACGATGCGTAAGGCGGTCTCGGCTACTCTTTCAGTCTAGAAATTAAGGCGCGCTATATTTCGACCCAGAAACTCGAGACCGGGCGTGCGCTAATTTTACCTGTGTCCATTTCACTGACATCTTAGGCCATCAGGAGTTAGTTTAGGGAAACTGGAAAATATTTCGCAAATTCTGGCAGATCGAGCCAAAGTTGCTCAAAATTACGATGCGCGTAAGGCGGTCTCGGCTACTCTTTCAGTCTTAAAATGAAGTGGGGCTATATTTCGGCCGACAAGCTCAACACCGAGCGTGCGCTCCTTTTGCCTGTGTACATATCACTGAAAACTAAGTTCATCGGGAGTTAGCATAGAGTCCTCGGGACTGGAAAATATTCCCCGAATTCCGGCAAATCGAGCCAAAGATGCTCAAAATCACGATGCGCGTCAGGCGGTCTCGGCTACTCGTTTACTCCGAAAATGAAGTGGTGCTATATTTCGGTTCTACGAGCTCGACACCGAGCGTGCTCTCCTTTTACCTGTGTCCATTTCACTAAGAACTAAGTCCATCAGGAGATAGTTTAGAATCCTTGAGACTGGAAGCTATCCTCCAAGTTTCGGCAAATTGAGCTATACTTTCTTAAAATTACGATAAGCCTACGGCAGTTTCGTTTACTCTTTCAGTCTTAAAATGAACTGGGGCTACATTTCGGCCTAGAAGCTCGACACCGAGCCTGCGCTCCTGTTACCTGTGACCATTTGACTGAAAACTAAGGCCATCAAGAGTTAGGGTAGAGTCCCCGGGACTGGAAAATATCCCCCAAGTTTTGGCAGATCGAGCCATAGTGGCTAAAAATTTGGATGCGCTTAAGGCGGTTTCGTGTACACTTTCAGTCTTAAAATAAAGTGGGGCTATATTTCGGCCTACAACCTGGAAACCTAGCGTGCGCCCCTTTTACCTGTGTCCATTTCACTTAAAACCAACGCATTCAGGAGTTAGTTTAGAGCTTCCGGGACTGGAAAATATCCCCCAAGTCCCAGCAAATCAAGCCGAAGCTCGACAAAATTACCATGCGCGTAAGGCGGTCCCGGCTACTCTTTCAGTCTTAAAGTGAAGTGGGGCTATATTTCGGCCCAGAAGCTCGAAAGTGAACGTTCAAAGAGATTGGCTGTGTCCATTTCACTGAAAACCAAGGCCATCAGGAATTAGTTTAGAGTGCCCAGGACTGGGAATTATCTCCCAAGTTCCAAGAAATCGAGCCGAAGTACCCCAAAGTCACGATGCGCGTAAGGCGGTCTCGGCTACTCTTTCAGTCTTAAAGTGAAGTAAGGCTATGCTTCGGCCCAGAAGCTCAAAAGTGAGCGTTCAAAAAGTTGAGCTGTGTCCATTTCCCTGCAAACCAAGGCAATCAGGAGTTAGTTTAGAGTCCCCGGTACCGGAAAATATCCCCCATTTCCCGGGAAATCGAGCCAAAATTTGTCAAAATCACGATGCGCTTAAGGCGGTCCCGGTTACTCTTTCATTCTTAAAGTCAACTGGGGCAATATTTCTGCCCAGAAGCTGGAAACTGAGCGTTCAAAAAGTTGTGCTGTGTCCATTTCACTCCAGAGCAAGGCCATCAGGAGTTACTTTAGAGTCCGCGGGACTGGAAAATATCCCCCAAGTTCCGGGAAATCGAGCCGAAGTTGGTCAAAATTACGATGCGCGTAAGGCGGTCTCGGCTACTCTTTCACTCTAAAAGTAAAGTGGAGCTATATTTCGGCCCAGAAGCTCAAAAGTGAGCGTTCAAAAAGTTTTGTTGTGTCCATTTTACTGCAGACCAAGGACGTCGGGGGTCAGTTTAGAGTCCCCGGGACTGGAAAATATCCTCCAAATTCCGGGAAATTTAACCGAAGTTGGTCACAATTACGACGCGCGTACGGCGGTCTCGGCTACTCTTTCAGTCTTAAAGTGAAGTGGGGAATATTTCGGCCCAGAAGCTCGAAACTGAGTGTTTAAAAAGTTTTGCTGTGTCCATTTCACTGCAAAACAAGGCCATCACGACTTAGTTTAGTGTCCAAGGGACTGGAAATATCCCCCAAGTTACGGGAAATCCACCCGAAGTTAGTCAAAATCACGATGCGCTTCAGGGGTTTTCGGCTACTCTTTCAGTCTTAAGGTAAAGTGGGCTTAGATTCAACTCCAGAAGCTCGAAAGTAAGGCTTCAAAAATTTTTGTCTCTATTTTACTCACATCTTAGACAATCAGGAGTGAGTTTAGAGACTTTGGGACTGGAAAATATCTCCCAAGTTTCGCCAGATCGAGCCGAAGATCCTCAAAATCACAATGCGCGTAAGGCGCTCCCGCCTACTCTTTCAGTCTTAAAAAGAAGTAGGTCTATATTTCGGCCAGCAAGCTCGAAAGTGCGCGTTCAAAAAGTGTTCCTGTGTCCATTTCACTGGAAACCAAGGCCATCAGGAGTTAGTTTAGAGTCCCCGGGACTGGAAAATATCTCCCTATTTGCGGGAAATCCAGCCGAAGTATCCCAAAATCACGATGCGCGTAAGGCGGTCTCGGCTACTCTTTCAGTCTTAAAGTTAAGTGGGGCTATATTTCGACCCATAAGCTCGAAAGTGAGCGTTCAAAAAGTTTTGCTGTGTTCATTTAACTGAAAACTAAAGCCATCGGAAGTTAGTTTAGCTTTTCCGGGAATGGAAAATATTCGCCAACTTCCGGGAAATCGAGCCGAAGTTTGTCAAAATTACGATGCGCGTAAGGCGGTCTCGGCTACTCTTTCAGTCTTAAGGTGAAGTAGGGCTATATTTCGGTCGAGAAGCTCGAAAGTGAGCGTTCAAAAAAATGTGCTGTGTCCATTTCACTGCAAACCAAGGCCAGCAGCAGTTAGTTTAGAGTCCCCGGGACTGGAATATATCGCCGAAGTTCCGGGAAATCGAACGGAAGTTGGTCAAAATCACCATGCGCGTAAGACGGTCTCGGCTACTCTTTCAGTCTTAAAGTAAAGTGGGGCTATATTTCGGCCCAGAAGCTCGAAAGTGACCCTTTAAAAAGTTACGCTTTCTGCATTTAACTGCAAACCAAGGCCACCAGGAGGTAGTTTAAAGTCCCCCGGACTGGAAAATATCCCCCAAGTTCCGGGAAATCGAGCTGAACTTGGTCAAAATCACGATGCTCGTAAGGCGGTGTCGGCTACTATTTCAGTCTTAAAGTGAAATACGGTTGTATTTCGGCCCAGAAGCTCGAAACTGAGCGTTCAGAAAGTTTTCCTGCGTCCATTTCACTGCAAACCAAGGCCATCAGGAGTTAGTTTAGAGTCCCCCGGACTTGAAAATATCGCAAAAATTCTAGAAAATTGAGCGGAAGTCGTCAAAATCACGATCCGCGTAAGGCGGTCTCGCCTAGTCTTTCAGTCTTAAAGTGAAGTCGGGCTATATGTCATCCCAGAAGCTCGAAAATAAGCCTTCAAAAAGTGTTACTGTGTTCATTTCATTGCAAACCAAGGCCATCAGGAGTTAGTTTAGACTCCTCGGGACTGGAAAATATCGCCCAAGTTCGGGGTTATATAGCCGAAGTTTGTCAAAATCACGATGCGCGTAAGGCGGTCTCGGCTACTCTTTTAGTCTTAAAGTGACGTGGCTGTATATTTCGGCCCAGAAGCTCGAAAGTGAGCGTTCAAAAAGTTTTGCTCTCTCAATTTAACTGAAAACCAAGGCCATCATGAGTTAGTTTAGAGTCCACGGGACTGGAAAATATCCCTTAAGTTCTGGCAACTCAAGGCGAAGTTGGTCAAAATCACGATGCGCCTAAGGCGGCCTCGGCTACTCTTTCAGTCTTAAGGTGAAGTGGGGCTCTATTTCGGCCGAGAAGCTCCAAAGTGAGCGCCGAAAAAAATTTGCTGTGTCCATTTCACTGCAAACCAAGGCCATCAGGGGTTAGTTTAGAGTCCCCGGGACTGCAATATATTTCCCAAGTTCCGGAAAATGGAGAAGACGTTGGTCAAAATCACGATGCGCGCAGGACGGTCCTGGCTAGTCTTTCAGTCCTAAAGTGAAGTGGGGGTATATTTCGGCCCAGAAGCTCAAAAGTGAGCTTCAAAAAGTTTTGCTGTATCCATTTCAAAGCAAACAAAGGCCATCAGGGGTTACTTAAGAGTCTTCGGGACTGGAAAATATCCCCCAAGTTCAGGGAAATTTAGCCGAAGTTGGTCAAAATCACGGTGCGCGTTAGGCGGTCTCGCTTACTGTTTCAGTGTTAAAGTGAAGTGAGGCTTTATTCCTGCCCAGGAGCTTGAAAGTGAGCGTTCAAAAAGTTTCCCTGTGTTTATTTCACTGCAAACCAAAGCCATCAGGAGCTAGTTTAGAGTCCCCGGGTCTGGAAAATATCCCCCAACTTCCGGGAAATCGAGCTGAGGTTGGTCAAAATCACGATTTGCCTAAGGTAGTGTCGGCTACTCTTTCAGTCTTAAAGTGAAGTGGGGCTATATTTCGGGCCAGAAGCCCGAAAGTGAGCGTTCAAACAGTTTTGCTGTGTTCATTTCACTGCAAACCAAGGCTATCAGGAGTTAGTTTAGCGTCCCCGGGACAAGAAAATATGCCCCAAGGTCCGGGAAATTGAGCCGAGGTTTGTCAAAATCACGATGCCCCTAAAGTGGTATCGGCTACTCTTTCTGTCTTAAAGTGAAGTGGGGCTATATTTCGGGCCAGAAGCCCGAAAGTGAGCGTTCAGAAAGCTTTGCTGGGTTCATTTCACTGCAAACCAAGGCCATCAGGGGTTAGTTTAGAGTCTCCGGGACTGAAAAATATTGCCCAAGTTCCGGGGAATCGAACCGAAGTTGATCAAAATCACGATGCGCGAAATGCGGTATCCGTTACTGTTTAAGTCTTAAAGTGAACTGGGGCTATATTTCGGCCGAGAAGCCCGAAATTGAGCGTTCAAAAAGTTTTCCTCTCTGAATTTCACTGAAAACCAAGGCCATCACGAGTTAGTTTAGCGTCCCTGGGACTAGAAAATATTCCCGAAGCTTTCGGTAAATCGAGCTGAAAATGGTCAAAATCACAATGCTCCAAAAGCGATCTCGGCTACCCGTCCAGTCTTAAAGTAAAGTGGGGCTACATTTCATTCCAGAAGCTCGAAAGTGAGCGTTCAAAAAGTTTTGCTGTGTGCATTTCACTGCAAACCAAAGCTATCAAAAGTTAGTTTAGCGTCCCCGGGACTGCAAAATATTCCCCAAGTTCCGGGAAAGCGAGCCGAAGTTGATCAAAATCACGATGCGCGAAATGCGGTCTCGGCTACTGTTTCAGTCTTAAAGTAAAGTGTGGCTATATTTCGGCCCAGAAGCTCGAAAGTGAGTGTTCAAAAAGTTTTGCTGTGTCCATTTCACTGCAAAACAAGGCCATCAGGACTTAGTTTAGCATCCAAGAGACTGGAAAACGTTCCCCAAGTTCCGGGAGATTCCCCCGAAGTTTGTCAAAATCACAATGGGGGTAAGGTGGTCTCGGTTACTCTTTAAGTCTTAAAGTAGAGTGGGGCTTTATTTCGGCCAGGAAGCTCGAAGGTGAGAGTTCAAAAAGTTTTGCTCTGTCCATTTCACTGCAAACCAAGGCCGTCAGGAGTTAATTTAGAGTTACTGGGACTGGAAAATATGCCCCAAGTTCCGGAATATCGACCCGAAGTTTGTCAAACTCACGATGCGAGCAAGGCGGTCTCGGCTACTCTTTGAGTCTTAAGTGAAGTGGGGCTATATTTCGGCCCAGAATCTCGATAGTGTGCGTTCAAAAATTGTGCTGTGTCCATTTCAATGCAAACCAAGGCCATCAGGAGTTAGTTTCGAGTCCCCGGGACTGGAAAATATCCCCCAAGTCCCGGGAATATGAGCCGAAGTTGATCAAATTCATGATGCGCGTAACGTGGTCTAGGCTACTGTTTCAGTCTTAAAGTCAAGTGTGCCTATATTTCGGCCCACAAGCTAGAAAGTGAGCGTTCAAAAAGTTTTGCTGTGTCCATTTCACTTCAAAACAAGGCCATCAGGACTTAGTTTAGCGTCCATGCGACTGGAAAATATACCCCAAGTTCCGGGAAATCCATTCGAAGTTCGTCAAAATTACGATATACGCAAGGCGGTTTCGGCTACTCTTTCAGTCTTAAAGTAAAGCCGGGCTATATTTCTGTCCAGAAGCTCGAAAGTGAGCGTTCAAAAAGTTTTGCTCTGTCCATTTCACTGCAAACCAAGGCCGTCAGGAGTTAATTTAGAGTTCCTGGGACTGGAAAATATGCCCCAAGTTCCGGAATATCGACCCGAAGTTTGTCAAACTCACGATGCGAGCAAGGCGGTCTCGGCTACTCTTTGAGTCTTAAGTGAAGTGGGGCTATATTTCGGCCCAGAATCTCGATAGTGTGCGTTCAAAAAGTTTTGCTGTGTGCATTTCACTGCAAACGAAAGCTATCAAAAGTTAGTTTAGGGTCCCCGGGACTGGAAAATATTCCCCAAGTACCGGGAAAGTGACCCGAAGTTGATCAAAATCACGATGCACGAAATGCGATGTCGGCTACTGTTTCAGTCTTAAAGTAAAGTGTGGTTATATTTCGGCCCACAAGCTCGAAAGTGAGCGTTCAAAAAGTTTTGCTCTGTCCATTTCAATGCAAAGCAAGGCAATCAGGAGTTAGTTTAGAGTCCCCGGGACTGGAAAATATCCCCCAAGTTCCGACAAATCGATCCCAAAATGGGCAAAATCACGATGCGCGTAAGGCGATCTCGGCTACTCTTTCAGTCTTAAAGTGAAGTGGGGCTATATTTCGGCCCACAAGCTCCAAAGTGGGCGTTCAAAACGTTATGCTGTGCGCATTTCAGTGCAAACCAAGGCCATCCGGAGTTAGTTTAGAGTCCGCCGGACTGGAAAATAACCCAAAAGTTGCGTGAAATCGAGCTGAACTTGGTCTAACTCACGATGCGCGTGAGGCGGTCTCGGCTCCTATTTCAGCATGAAAGTGAAGTGGGATTCTATTTCGGACCAGAAGCTACAAAGAGAGTGTTCAAAAAGCTTTCCTTTGTCCATTTCACTGAAAACCAAGGCCATCAGGAGTTACTTTAGAGCCCGCGGAAATGGAATATATCCCCCAAGTTCCGGGAAACCGACCCGAAGGTTGTCAAAATCACGATTTGCGCAAGACGGTCTCGGCTACTCTTTCAGTCTTAAAGTAAATTGGGGCTATATTTCGGTGCAGAAGCTCGAGAGTGAGCGTTCAAAAAGTTTCGCTGTGTCCATTTCACTGAAAACCAAGACAATCAGGAGTTAGTTTAGAATATCCCCCAAGTTCCGGCAAATCGAGCCGAAGTTGGTCAAAATCACGGTGAGCTTAAGGCGGTGTCGGCTACTCCTTCAGTCTTAAAGTGAAGTGGGGCTCTCTTTCGGCCCACAAGCTCAAAGCTCAAAAAAAATTACTGTCTATTTCACTGCAAACCAAGGCTATCAGGAGTTAGTTTAGAGTCCCCGGGAGTGCAATGTATTTCCCAAGTTCCAAAAAATCGAGAGGACGTTGGTCAAAATCACGATGCGCGTAAGACGGTCTCGGCTAATCTTTCAGTCTTAAAGTGAAGTGGGGCTATATTTCGGCCCAGAAGCTCAAAAGTGAGCGTTCAAAAAGTTTTGCTGTATCCATTTCAATGCAAACCAAGGCCATCAGGGGTTCCTTAAGAGTCCTCGGGACTGGAAAATATCCCCCAAGTTCCGGGAAATCCATTCGAAGTTCGTCAAAATTACGATGCGCGTAAGGCGGTCTGATCTACTCTTTCAGTCTTAAAGTAAAGTGGGGCTATATTTCTGCCCAGAAGCTCCAAAGTCGTGCTCTGTCCATTTCACTGAAAACCAAGGCCATCAGGAGTTACTTTAGAGTCCCTTTGACTGGAATATATCCCCCGAGTTTCGGGAAATAAACGCGAAATTGGTCAAAAATCACGATTCGCTGAAGACGGTCTCGCCTACTCTTTCAGTCTTAAAGTAAAATGGGGCTCTATTTCGGCCCACAAGCTCGAGAGTGAGCGTTCAAAAACTTTCGCTGTGTCCATTTCACTGCAAACCAAGACAAGCAGGAGTTAGTTCAGAGTCCCCGGGACTGGAAAATATCCCCCAAGTTCCGGGAAATCAACCCGAAGTTTGTCAAAATCACGATGCGCGTAAGGCGGTCTCGGCTACTCTTTCAGTGTTAAAGTAATGGGGGGCTATATTTTGGCCCAGAAGCTCGAAATTGAGCGTTCAAAAAGTTTAGCTGGGTCCATTTTACTGCAAACCAAGGCCATCAGGAATTAGTTTAGAGTCCTCAGAACTGGAATATATCCCCTTAGTTCCGGCAAATCGAGCCGAAGTTGCTCAAAATCACAATGCACGTAAGGCGGTCTCGGCTACTCTTTCAGTCTTCAAGTGAAGTGGGGTTCTATTTCTGTCCAGAAGCTCGAAAGTATGCGTTCAAAAACTTTTTCTGTTTCCGTTTCACTGCAAACCAAGACATGCACGAGCTAGTTTAGAGTCCCCGGGACTGGAAAATATTTCGCAAGTTCCGGGAAATCGAGCCGAAGTTGATCAAAATCACGATGCGCGAAACGTGGTCTCGGCTACTGTTTCAGTGTTAAAGTAAAGTGGGCTATATTTCGGCCCAGAAGCTTGAAGGTGAGCGTTCTAACAGTTTTGCTTTCTCCATTTCACTGCAAACCAAGGCCATCAAGAGTTAGTTTAGAGTCCCTGGGACTGAAAAGTATCCCCCAAGTTTCGGAATATCGACCCAAAGTTGGTCAAAATCACGATGCGCGCACGCCGGTCTCGGCTACTCTTTAAGTCGTAAGTGATGTGGGACTATACTTCGGCCTAGAAGCTCGAAAGTGTGCGTTCAAAAACTTGTGCTGTGTGAATTTCACTGTAAACCATGGCCATCAGGAGTTAGTTTAGAGTCCCCGGAACTGGAAAATATTCCCCAAGTTCCAGGAAAGCGGGCAGAGGTTGATCAAAATTACGATGCGCGTAACGCGGTCTCGGCTACTGTTTCAGTCTTAAAGTGAAGTGTGGCTATATTTAGGCCCACAAGCTCGAAAGTGAGCGTTCAAAAAGTTTTGCTGTGTCCATTTCACTGCAAACCAAGGCCATCAGGAGTTAGTATAGAGTCCCCGGGACTGGAAAATATTCTCCAAGTTCCAGGAAATGGCGCCGAAGTTGATGAAAATTACGATGCGTGTAACGGGCTCTCGCTTATTCTTTCAGTCTTAAATTTAAGTAGGGCTATACTTCGGCTCTGAAGCTCGAAGATGAGCGCTCAGAATGTTTTGCTGTGTTCATTAAACTGCAAACCAAGGTCATCCGGAGTTAGTTTAACGTCCCCGGGACTTTAAATTATTCGCCAACTTCCGGGATATCGAGCAAAAGTGGCCCAAAATCACGATGCGCGTAAGGCGGTCTCGGCTACTCTTTCAGTCTTAAAGTTAAGTGGGGCTATATTTCGAGCCAGAAGCTCGAAGGTGAGCGTTCAAAAAGTTTTGCTGTGTCCATTTAACTGCAAACTAAGGCCATCGGAAGTTAGTTTAGCTTCTCCGGGAATTGAAAATATTCGCCAACTTCCGGGAAATCGAGCCGAAGTTGGTCAAAATTACGATGCGCGTAAGGCGGTCTCGGCTACTCTTTCAGTCTTAAAGTGAAGTAGGGCTATATTTCGGCCGAGAAGCTCGAAAGTGAGCGTTCAAAAAAATGTGCTGTGTCCATTTCACTGCAAACCAAGGCCATCAGCAGTTAGTTTAGAGTCCCCGGGACTGGAATATATCCCCGAAGTTCCGGGAAATCGAACGGAAGTTGGTCAAAATCACCATGCGCGTAAGACGGTCTCGGCTACTCTTTCAGTCTTAAAGTAAAGTGGGGCTATATTTCGGCCTAGAAGCTCGAAGGTGACCCTTTAAACAGTTACGCTTTCTGCATTTAACTGCAAACCAAGGCCCCCAGGAGTTAGTTTAAAGTGCCCCGGACTGGAAAGTATCCCCTAAGTTCCGGGAAATCGAGCTGAACTTGGTGAAAATCACGATGCTCGTAAGGCGGTCTCGGCTATTATTTCAGTCTTAAAGTGAAATACGGCTGTATTTCGGCCCAGAAGCTCGAAACTGAGCGTTGAAAAAGTTTTCCTGCGTCCATTTCACTGCAAACCAAGGCCATCAGGATTTAGCTTAGACTCCTCGGGACTGGAAAATATCGCCCAAGTTCGGTGAAATCGAGTGGAATTTTGTCAAAATCACGATGCGCGTAAGGCGGTCTCGCCTACTCTTTCATTCTTAAAGTGAACTGGGGCTATATTTCATCCTAAAAGCTCGAAAATAAGCCTTCAAAAAGTGTTACTGTGTTCATTTCACTGCAAACCAAGGCCATCAGGAGTTAGTTTAGACTTCTCGGGACTGGAAAATATCGCCCAAGTTCGGTGAAATCGAGTGGAATTTTGTCAAAATCAGGATGCGCGTAAGGCGGTCTCGCCTACTCTTTCATTCTTAAAGTGAACTGGGGCTATATTTCGGCCGAGAAGCTAGAAATTGAAAGTTCAAAAAGTTTTGCTGTGTTCATTTCACTACAAACCAAGGGCATCAGGAGTTAGTTTAGACTCCTCGGGACTGGAAAATATTGCCCAAGTTCGGGGAAATCGAGCCGAATTTTGTCAAAATCACGATGCGCGTAAAGCAGTCTCGGCTACTCTTTTAGTCTTAAAGTGACGTGCCTGTATATTTCGGCCCAGAAGCTCGAAAGTGAGCGTTCAGAAAGTTTTGCTCTCTATATTCAACTGAAAACCAAGGCCATCATGAGTTAGTTTAGAGTCCACGGGACTGGAAAATATCCCTTAAGTTCTGGCAACTCAAGGCGAAGTTGGTCAAATTCACGATGCGTCTAAGGCGGTCTCGGCTACTATTTCAGTCTTAAAGTGAAGTGGGGCTATATTTCGGCACAGAATTTCAAAAGTAAGCGTTTAAAAAAATTTGCTGTGTCCATTTCACTGCAGACCAAGGCCATCAGGGGTTAGCTTAGAGTCCTTGGGACTTGAATATATACCCGAAGTTTCGGGAAATCGAGCCGAAGTTGCTCAAAATCACGATGCGCGTAAGACGGTGTCGGCTACTCTTTCAGTCTTAAACTGAAGTGGGGCTATATTTCGGCTCAGAAGCCCGAAGGGCAGCGTTGAAAAAGTTTTGCTCTCTCCATTTCAGTGCAAACTAAGGCAATCAGGAGTTACTTTAGAGTCCCCGGTACCGGAAAATATTCCCCATTTCCCGGGAAATCGAGCCAAAGTTGGTCAAAATCACGATGCGCGTAAGGCGGTGTCGGCTATTCTTCCATTCTTAAAGTGAACTCGGGCTATATTTCGGCCCAGAAGCTCGAAAGTGAAAGTTCAAAAAGTTTTGCTGTGTCCATTTCACCGCGAACCAAGCCACATCAGGAGATAGTTTCCAGTCTCCGGGACATCAAAATATCCCCCAAGTTGCGGGAAATCGAGCCGAACTTTGTCAAAATCACGATGCGCGTAAAGCAGTCTCGGCTACTCTTTGAGTCTTAAAGTGACGTGGCTGTATATTTCGGCCCACAAGCTCGAAAGTGAGCGTTCAAAAAGTTATGCTGTGCCAATTTCACTGCAAAGCAAGGCCCTCAGGAAGTAGTTTACAGTGCCCGGAACTGGAAAATATCCCCCAAGTTCCGCGAAATCGAGACGAAGTTGGTCAAAATAACGATTCGCGTAAGGCGGTCTCGGCTACTCTTTCAGTCTTAAAGTGAAGTGGGGCTATATTTCGGTCCAGAAGCCCGAAAGTGAGCGTTCAAAACGTTTTGCTGTGTTCATTTCACTGCAAACCAAGGCCATTAGGAGTTAGTTTAGCATCCCCGGGACAAGAAAATATGCCCCAAGGTCGGGGAAATTGAGCCGAGGTTGGTCAAAATCACGATGCCCCTAAAGTGGTCTCGGCTACTCTTTCTATCTTAAAGTGAAGTGGGGCTATATTTCGGGCCAGAAGCACGAAAGTGAGCGTTCAAAAAGTTTTGCTGTGTCCATTTCACTGCAAACCAAGGCCATCAGGGGTTAGTTTAGAGTCCCCGGGACTGAAAAATATTGCCCAAGTTCCGGGGAATCGAACCGAAGTTGATGAAAATCACGATGCGCGAAACGTGGTCTCGGCTACTGTTTCAGTCTTAAAGTGAAGTGGGGCTATATTTCGGCCCACAACCTCGAAAGTGAGCGTTCAGAAAGCTTTGCTGTGTCCATTTCACTGCAAATCAAGGCCAGCGGCACGTAGTTTAGCGTCCAAGGGACTGGAAAATATCCCCCAAGTTCCGGGATATCGACCCGAAGTTGGTCAAAATCACGATGCGCGCACGCCGGTCTCGGCTACTCTTTAAGTCGTAAGTGATGTGGGACTATACTTCGGCCTAGAAGCTCGAAAGTGTGCGTTCAAATACTTCTGCTGTGTGAATTTCACAGCAAACCATGGCCATCAAGAGTTAGTTTAGAGTCCCCGGGACAGGAAAATATTCCCCAAGCTCCAGGAAAGCGAGCAGAAATTCATCAAAATCACGATGCTGGTAACGCGGTCTCGGCTACTGTTTCAGTCTTAAAGTGAAGTGTGGCTATATTTAGGCCCAGAAGCTCGAAAGTGAGCGTTCAAAAAGTTTTGCTCTGCTCTTTGACTGAAAAACAAGGCCATCACGAGTTAGTTTAGCGTCCTCGGGACTGCAAAATATTCCCCAAGTTCCGGTAAATCGAGCTGAAGTTGGTCAAAATCACGATGCTCCCAAAGCGGTGTCGGCTACCCGTTCAGTCTTAAAGTGAAGTGGGGCTATATTTCTGTCCAGAAGCTCGAAAGTGAGCGTTCAAAAAGTTTTGCTGTGTGCATTTCACTGGAAACCAAAGCTATCAAAAGTTAGCTTAGGGTCCCCGGGACTGGAGAATATCCCGCAAGTCCCAGGAAATCGAGCCGAAGTTGATCAAATTCATGATGCGCGTAACGTGGTCTCGGCTACTGTGTCAGTCCTAAAGTGAAGTGTGGCTACATTTCGGCCCACAAGCTAGAAAGTTAGCGTTCAAAAAGTTTCGTTGTGTCCATTTTACTTCAAAACAAGGCCATCAGGACTTAGTTTAGCGTCCAAGGGACTGCAAAATATCCCCCAAGTTCCGGGAAATCCATTTGAAGTTCGTCAAAATTACGATGCGCGTAAGGCGGTCTCATCTACTCTTTCAGTCTTAATGCAAAGTGGGGCTATATTTCTGCCCAGAAGCTCCAAAGTTGTGCTCTGTCCATTTCACTGAAAACCAAGGCCATCAGGAGTTACTTTAGAGTCCCTTTGACTGGAATATATCCCCCAAGTTTCGGGAAATAAACGCGAAATTGGTTAAAATCACGATTCGCTCAAGACGGTCTCGCCTACTCTTTCAGTCTTAAAGTAAAATGGGGCTCTATTTCGGCCCACAAGCTCGAGAGTGAGCGTTCAAAAACTTTCGCTCTGTCCATTTCACTGCAAACCAAGACAAGCAGGAGTTAGTTGAGAGTCCCCGGGACTGGAAAATATCCCCCAAGTTCCGGGAAATCAACCCGAAGTTTGTCAAAATCACGATGCACTTAAGGCGGTCCCGGCTACTCTTTCAGTGTTAAAGTAATGGGGTGCTATATTTTGGGCCATAAGCTCGAAATGGAGCGTTCAAAAAGTTTTGCTGGGTCCATTTTACTGGAAACCAAGGCCATCAGGAATTAGTTTAGAGTCCTGAGAACTGGAATATATCACCTTAGTTCCGGCAAATCGAGCCGAAGTTGCTCGAAATCACGATGCACGTAAGGCGGTCTCGCCTACCCTTTCAGTCTTCAAGTGAAGTGGGCTTCTATTTCGGTCCAGAAGCTCGAAAGTATGCGTTCAAAAACTTTTTCTGTTTCCGTTTCACTGCAAACCAAGACCAGCACGAGGTAATTTAGAGTCCCCGGGACTGGAAAATATTTCGCAAGTTCCGGGAAATCGAGCCGAAGTTGATCAAAATCACGATGCGCGAAACGTGGTCTCGGCTACTGTTTCAGTCTTAAAGTGAAGTCTCGCTATATTTCGGTCCACAACCTCGAAAGTGAGCGTTGAAAAAGCTTTGCTGTGTCCATTTCACTGCAAACCAAGGCCATCAGGAGTTAGTTTAGAGTCCCCGGGACTGGAAAATATTCTCCAAATTCCAGGAAATGGCGCCGAAGTTGATGAAAATTACGATGCGCGTAACGGGCTCTCGGCTATTCTTTCAGTCTTTAATTTAAGTAGGGCTATATTTCGACATAGAAGCTCGAGACCGGGCGTGCGCTAATTTTACCTGTGTCCATTTCACTGACATCTTAGGCCTTCAGGAGTTAGTTTAGAGTCCTTGGGACTGGAAAATATTTCCCAAATTCTGGCAGATCGAGACAAAATTCCTCAAAATCACGATGCGCGTAAGGCGGTCTCGGCTACTCTTTCAGTCTTAAAATTAAGGGGGGCTATATTTCGACCTAGAAGCTCGAGACCGGGCGTGCGCTAATTTTACCTGTGTCCATTTCACTGACATCTTAGGCCATCAGGAGTTAGTTTAGAGTCCTTGGGACTGGAAAATATTTCCCAAATTCTGGCAGATCGAGCCAAAGTTGCTCAAAATCACGATGCGCGTAAGGCGGTCTCGGCTACTCTTTCAGTCTTAAAATGAAGTGGGGCTATATTTCGGCCGACAAGCTCAACACCGAGCGTGCGCTCCTTTTGCCTGTGTACATATCACTGAAAACTAAGTTCATCAGGAGTTAGCAAAGAGTCCTCGGGACTGGAAAATATTCCCCGATTTCCGGCAAATCGAGCCAAAGATGCTCAAAATCACGATGCGCGTAAGGCGGTCTCGGCTACTCGTTTACTCCGAAAATGAAGTGGAGCTATATTTCGGTTCTACAAGCTCGACACCGAGCGTGCTCTCCTTTTACCTGTGTCCATTTCACTAAGAACTAAGTCCATCAGGAGATAGTTTAGAATCCTCGAGACTGGAAGCTATCCTCCAAGTTTCGGCAAATTGAGCCATACTTTCTTAAAATTACGATAAGCGTACGGCAGTTTCGTTTACTCTTTCAGTCTTAAAATGAACTGGGGCTACATTTCGGCCTAGAAGCTCGACACCGAGCCTGCGCTCCTGTTACCTGTGACCATTTGACTGAAAACTAAGGCCATCAAGAGTTAGGGTAGAGTCCCCGGGACTGGAAAATATCCCCCAAGTTTTGGCAGATCGAGCCATAGTGGCTAAAAATTTGGATGCGCTTAAGGCGGTTTCGTGTACACTTTCACTCTTAAAATAAAGTGGGGCTATATTTCGGCCTACAACCTGGAAACCTAGCGTGCGCCCCTTTTAGCTGTGTCCATTTCACTAAAAACCAAGGCATTCAGGAGTTAGTTTAGAGCTTCCGGGACTGGAAAATATCCCCCAAGTCCCAGGAAATCAAGCGGAAGTTCGACAAAATTACCATGCGCGTAAGGCGGTCGCGGCTATTCTTTTAGTCTTAAAGTGAAGTGGGGCTATATTTCGGCCCAGAAGCTCGAAAGTGAACGTTCAAAGAGTTTGGCTGTGTCCATTTCACTGAAAACCAAGGCCATCAGGAATTAGTTTAGAGTGCCCGGGACTGGGAATTATCTCCCAAGTTCCGGGAAATCGAGCCCAAGTAGCCCCAAATCACGATGCGGGTAAAGCGGTCTCGGCTAGTCTTTCAGTCTTAAAGTGCAGTAGGGCTATGCTTCGGCCCAGAAGCTCAAACGTGAGCGTTCAAAACGTTGTGCTGTGTCCATTTCACCACAAACCAAGGCAATCAGGAGTTAGTTTAGAGTCCCCGGTACCGGAAAATATCCCCCATTTCCCGGGAAATCGAGCCAAAGTTGGTCAAAATCACGATGCGCGTAAGGCGGTACCGGTTACTCTTTCATTGTTAAAGTTAACTGAGGCAATATTTCCGTACAGAAGCTGGAAAGTGAGCCTTCAAAAAGTTGTGCTGTGTCCTTTTCACTCCAGAGCAAGGCCATCAGGAGTTACTTTAGAGTCCGCGGGACTGGAAAATATCCCCCAAGTTCCGGGAAATCGAGCCGAAGTTGGTCAAAATTACGATGAGCGTAAGGCGGTCTCGGCTACTCTTTCAGTCGTTAAGTTAAGTGGAGCTATATTTCGGCCCAGAAGCTCAAAAGCGAGCGTTCAAAAAGTTTTGCTGTGTCCATTTTACTGCAGACCAAGGACGTCGGGGGTCAGTTTAGAGTCACCGGGACTGGAAAATATCCCCCAAGTTCCGGGAAATATAACCGAAGTTGGTCAAAATCACGACGCCCGTACGGCGGTCTCGGCTACTCTTTCAGTCTTAAAGTGAAGTGGGGCTATATTTCGGCCCAGAAGCTCGAAACTGAGTGTTTAGAAAGTTTTGCTGTCTCCATTTCACTGCAAAACAAGGCCATCACGACTTAGTTTAGCGTCCAAGGGACTGGAAATATCCCCCAAGTTACGGGAAACCCACCCGAAGTTAGTCAAAATCACGATGCGCTTAAGGGGGTCTCGGCTACTCTTTCAGTCTTAAGGTAAAGTGGGCTTAGATTTAACTCCAGAAGCTCGAAAGTAAGGCTTCAAAAATTTTTGTCTGTATTTCACTCACATCTTAGGCAATCAGGAGTAATTTTAGAGACTTTGGGACTGGAAAATATCTCCCAAGTTTCGCCAGATCGAGCCGAAGATCCTCAAAAACACAATGCGCGTAAGGCGCTCCCGCCTACTCTTTCAGTCTTAAAAAGAAGTAGGTCTATATTTCGGCCAGCAAGCTCGAAAGTGCGTGTTCAAAATGTGTTCCTGTGTCCATGTCACTGGAAACCAAGGCCATCAGGATTTAGTTTAGAGTCCCCGGGACTGGAAAATATCCCCCTATTTGCGGGAAGTCGAGCCGAATTATCCCAAAATCACGATGCGCGTAAGGCGGTCTCGGCTACTCTTTCAGTCTTAAAGTTAAGTGGGGCTATATTTCGACCCATAAGCTCGAAAGTGAGCGTTGAAAAAGTTTTGCTGTGTCCATTTAACTGCAAACTAAGGCCATCGGAAGTTAGTTTAGCTTCCCCGGGAATTGAAAATATTCGCCAACTTCCGGCAAATCGAGCCGAAGTTTGTAAAAATTACGATGCGCGTAAGGCGGTCTCGGCTACTCTTTCAGTCTTAAGGTGAAGTAGGGCTATATTTCGGCCGAGAAGCTCGAAAGTGAGCGTTCAAAAAAATGTGCTGTGTCCATTTCACTGCAAACCAAGGCCATCAGCAGTTAGTTTAGAGTCCCCGGGACTGGAATATATCCCCGAAGTTCCGGGAAATCGAACGGAAGTTGGTCAAAATCACCATGCGCGTAAGACGGTCTCGGCTACTCTTTCAGTCTTAAAGTAAAGTGGGGCTATATTTCGGCCTAGAAGCTCGAAAGTGACCCTTTAAAAAGTTACGCTTTGTGCATTTAACTGCAAACCAAGGCCCCCAGGAGTTAGTTTAAAGTCGCCCGGACTGGAAAGTATGCCCCAAGTTTCGGGAAATCGAGCTGAACTTGGTGAAAATCACGATGCTCGTAAGGCGGTCTCGGCTACTCTTTCAGTCTTAAAGTGAAATACGGTTGTATTTCGGCCCAGAAGCTCGAAACTGAGCGTTGAAAAAGTTTTCCTGCGTCCATTTCACTGCAAACCAAGGTCATCAGGAGTTAGTTTAGAGTCCCCAGGACTTGAAAATATCGCCAAAATTCTAGAAAATCGAGCGGAAGTTGCTCAAAATCACGATGCGCGTAACGCGGTCTCGCCTACTCTTTCAGTCTTAAAGTGAAGTGGGGCTATATTTCATCCCAGAAGCTCGAAAGTAAGCGTTCAAAAAGTGTTACTGTGTTCATTTCACTGCAAACCAAGGCTATCAGGAGTTAGTTTAGAGTCCCCGGGACTGCAATATATGTCCCAAGTTCCGGAAAATGAAGAAGACGTTGGTCAAAATCACGATGCGCGCAAGACGGTCTCGGTTAGTCTTTCAGTCTTAAAGTGAAGTGGGGCTATATTTCGGCCCAGAAGCTCAAAAGTGAGCTTAAAAAAGTTTTGCTGTATCCATTTCAATGCAAACGAAGGCCATCAGGGGTTACTTAAGAGTCTTCGGGACTGGAAAATATCGCCCAAGTTCAGGGAAATTTAGCCGAAGTTGGTCAAAATCACGGTGCGCGTTAGGCGGTCTCGCTTACTGTTTCAGTGTTAAAGTGAAGTGAGGCTTTATTCCTGCCCAGGAGCTCGAAAGTGAGCGTTCAAAAAGTTTCCCTGTGTTTATTTCACTGCAAACCAAAGCCATCAGGAGCTAGTTTAGAGTCCCCGAGACTGGAAAATATCCCCCAACTTCCGGAAAATCGAGCCGAAGTTGGTCAAAATCACGATTTGCGTAAGGTAGTGTCGGCTACTCTTTCAGTCTTAAAGTGAAGTGGGGCTATATTTCGGGCCAGAAGCCCGAAAGTGAGCGTTCAAAAAGTTTTCCTGTGTTCATTTCACTGCAAACCAAGGCTATCAGGAGTTAGTTTAGCGTCCCCGGGACAAGAAAATATGCCCCAAGGTCCGGGAAATTGAGCCGAGTTTGGTAAAAATCACGATGCCCCTAAAGTTGTCTCGGCTACTCTTTCTGTCTTAAAGTGAAGTGGGGCTATATTTCGGGCCAGAAGCACGAAAGTGAGCGTTCAAAAAGTTTTGCTGTGTCCATTTCAGTGCAAACCAAGGCCAACAGGGGTTAGTTTGGAGTCCCCGGGACTGAAAAATATTGCCCAAGTTCCGGGGAATCGAACCGAAGTTGATCAAAATCACGATGCGCGAAATGCGGTATCGGTTACTGTTTCAGTCTTAAAGTGAAGTGAGGCTATATTTCGGCCCAGAAGCCCGAAAGTGAGCGTTCAAAAAGTTTTCCTCTCTGAATTTCACTGAAAACCAAGGCCATCACGAGTTAGTTTAGCCTCCCGGGGACTGGAAAATATTCCCCAAGTTCCGGTAAATCGAGCTGAAGTTGGTCAAAATCACGATGGTCCCAAAGCGGTCTCGGCTACCCTTCCAGTCTTAAAGTGTAGTGGGGCTATATTTCTGTCCAGAAGCTCGAAAGTGAGCGTTCAAAAAGTTTTGCTGTGTGCATTTCACTGCAAACCAAAGCCATCAAAAGTTAGTTTAGGGTCACCGGAATTGGAAAATATTCCCCAAGTTCCGGGAAAGCGAGCCGAAGTTGATCAAAATAACGATGCGCGAAATACGGTCTCGGCTACTGTTTCAGTTCTAAAGTAAAGTGTGGCTATATTTCGCCCCATAAGCTCCAAAGTGAGCGTTCAAAAAGTTTTGCTCTGTCCATTTCAATGGACAGGAAGGCGATCAGGAGTTAGTTTAGGGTCCCCGGGACTGGAAAATATTCCCCAAGTTCCGGGAAAGCGAGCCGAAGTTGATCAAAATCACGATGCGCGAAATACGGTCTCGGCTACTGTTTCAGTTCTAAAGTAAAGTGTGGCTATATTTCGCCCCACAAGCTCGAAAGTGAGCGTTCAAAAAGTTTTGCTGTGTGCATTTCACTGCAAACCAAAGCTATCAAAAGTTAGTTTAGGGTCACCGGGACTGGAAAATATTCCCCAAGTTCCGGGAAAGCGAGCCGAAGTTGATCAAAATCACGATGCGCGAAATGCGGTCTCGGCTACTGTTTCAGTCTTAAAGTAAAGTGTGGCTATATTTCGGCCGACAAGCTCGAAAGTGAGCGTTCAAAAAGTTTTGCATTGTCCATATCAATGCAAAGCAAGGCGATCAGGAGTTAGTTTAGAGTCCCCAGGACTGGAAAATATCCCCCAAGTTCCGACAAATCGATCCGAAAATGGGCAAAATCACGATGCGCGTAAGTCGATCTCGGCTACTCTTTCAGTCTTAAAGTGAAGTGGGGCTTTATTTCGGCCCAGAAGCTCCAAAGTGGACGTTCAAAAAGTTATGCTGTGCGCATTTCAGTGCAAACCAAGTCCATCCGGAGTTAGTTTAGATTCCCCCGGACTGGAAAATGTCCCAAAAGTTGCGTGAAATCGAGCTGAACTTGGTCTAACTCACGATGCGCGTGAGGCGGTCTCGGCTACTATTTCAGTCTGAAAGTGAAGTGGGATTCTATTTCGGCCCAGAAGCTACAAAGAGAGTGTTCAAAAAGCTTTCCTTTGTCCATTTCACTGAAAACCAAGGCCATCAGGAGTTACTTTAGAGCCCGCGGAAATGGAATATATCCCCCAATTTCCGGGAAACCGACCCGAAGTTGGTCAAAATCACCATTTGCGCAAGACGGTCTCGGCTACTCTTTCAGTCTTAAAGTAAATTGGGGCTATATTTCGGTGCAGAAGCTCGAGAGTGAGCGTTCAAAAAGTTTCGCTGTGTCCATTTCACTGAAAACCAAGACAATCAGGAGTTAGTTTAGAGTCCCCGGGACTGGAAAATATCCCCCAAGTTCCGGCAAATCGAGCCGAAGTTGGTCAAAATCACGGTGCGCTTAAGGCGGTGTCGGCTACTCCTTCAGTCTTAAAGTGAAGTGGGGCTCTATTTCGGCCCACAAGCTCAAAGCTGAAAAAAACTTACTGTGTCTATTTCACTGCAAACCAAGGCTATCAGGAGTTAGTGTAGAGTCCCCGGGAGTGGAATGTATTTCCCAAGTTCCGGAAAATCGAGAAGACGTTGGTCAAAATCACGATGTGCGTAAGACGGTCTCGGCTACTCTTTCAGTCTTAAAGTGAAGTGGGGCTATATTTCGGCCCAGAAGCTCAAAAGTGAGCGTTCAAAACCTTTTGCTGTATCCATTTCAATGCAAACCAAGGCCATCAGGAGTTACTTAAGAGTCCTCGGGACTGGAAAATATCCCCCAAGTTCCGGTAAATCGAGCCGAAGTTGGTCAAAATCACGATGTGCGTAAGGTGGTCTCGGCTACTCTTTCAGTCTTAAAGTGAAGTGGGGCAATATTTCGGCCCAGAAGCTTGAAAGTGAGTGTTTAAAAAGTTATGCTCTGTCACTTTCAGTGCAAACCATGGCCATCAGGAGTTAGTTTAGAGTCCCCGGAACTGGAAAATATTCCCCAAGTTCTGGGAAAGCGAGCAGAAGTTGATCAAAATCACGATGCGCGTAACGCGGTCTCGGCTACCGTTTCAGTCTTAAAGTGAAGTGTGGCTATATTTAGGCCCACAAGCTCGAAACTGAGCGTTCAAAAAGTTTTGTTGTGTCCATTTCACTGCAAACAAAGCTCATGAGGAGTTAGTTTAGAGTCCCCGGGACTGGAAAATATTCTCCAAGTTCCAGGAAATGCGCCGAAGTTGATGAAAATTACGATGCTTGTAACGGGCTCTCGGCTATTCTTTCAGTCTTAAATTTAAGTAGGGTTATATTTCGGCCCTGAAGCTCGAAGGTGAGCGTTCAGAATGTTTTGCTCTGTTCATTAAACTGCAAACCAAGGTCATCGGGAGTTAGTTTAGCGTCCCCGGGACTTTAAATTATTCGCCAACTTCCGGGAAATCGAGCAAAAGTGGACCAAAATCACCATGCGCGTAAGGCGGTCTCGGCTACTCTTTCAGTCTTAAAATTAAGGGGGGCTATATTTCGACCTAGAAGCTCGATACCGGGCGTGCGCTAATTTTACCTGTGTCCATTTCACTGACATCTTAGGCAATCAAGAGTTAGTTTAGAGTCCTCGGGACTGGAAAATATTTCCCAAATTCTGGCAGATCGAGCCAAAGTTGCTCAAAATCACGATGCGCGTAAGGCGGTCTCGGCTACTCTTTCAGTCTTAAAATGAAGTGGGGCTATATTTCGGCCGACAAGCTCAATACCGAGCGTGCGCTCCTTTTGCCTGTGTACATATCACTGAAAACTAAGTTCATCAGGAGTTAGCATAGAGTCCTCGGGACTGGAAAATATTTCCCGAATTCCGGCAAATCGAGCCAAAGATGCTCAAAATCACGATGCGCGTAAGGCGGTCTCGGCTACTCGTTTACTCCGAAAATGAAGTGGGGCTATATTTCGGTTCTACAAGCTCGACACCGAGCGTGCTCTCCTTTTACCTGTGTCTATTTCACTAAGAACTAAGTCCATCAGGAGATAGTTTAGAATCCTCGAGAGTGGAAGCTATCCTCCAAGTTTCGGCAAGTTGAGCCATACTTTCTTAAAATTACGATAAGCGTACGGCAGTTTCGTTTACTCTTTCAGTCTTAAAATGAACTGGGGCTACATTTCGGCCTAGAAGCTCGACACCGAGCCTGCGCTCCTGTTACCTGTGACCATTTGACTGAAAGCTAAGGCCATCAAGAGTTAGGGTAGAGTCCCCGGGACTAGAAAATATCCCCCAAGTTTTGGCAGATCGAGCCATAGTGGCTAAAAATTTGGATGGGCTTAAGGCGGTTTCGTGTACACTTTCAGTGTTAAAATAAAGTGGGGCTATATTTCGGCCTACAACCTGGAAACCTAGCGTGCGCCCCTTTTACCTGTGTCCATTTCACTAAAAACCAAGGCATTCAGGAGTTAGTTTAGAGCTTCCGGGACTGGAAAATATGCCCCAAGTCCCAGGAAATGAAGCCGAAGTTCGACAAAATTACCATGCGCGTAATGGGGTCCCGGCTACTCTTTCAGTCTTAAAGTGAAGCGGGGCTACGTTTCGGCCCAGAAGCTCGAAAGTGAACGTCGAAAGGGTTTCGCTGTGTCCATTTCACTGAAAACCAAGGCCATCAGGAATTAGTTTAGAGTGCCCGGGACTGGGAATTATCTCCCAAGTTCCGGGAAATCCAGCCGAAGTAGCCCCAAATCACGATGCGCGTAGGGCGGTCTCGGCTAGTCTTTCAGTCTTAAAGTGAAGTAGGGCTATGCTTCGGCCCAGAAGCTCAAACGTGAGCGTTCGAAAAGTTGTGCTTTGTCCATTTCACTTCAAACCAAGGCAATCAGGAGTTAGTTTAGAGTCCCCGGTACCGGAAAATATCCCCCATTTCCCGGGAAATCGAGCCAAAGTTGGTCAAAATCACGATGCGCGTAAGGCGGTCCCGGTTACTCTTTCATTCTTAAAGTGAACTGGGGCAATATTTCCGCCCAGAAGCTCGAAAGTGAGCCTTCAAAAAGTTGTGCTGTGTCCATTTCACTCCAGAGCAAGGCCATCAGGAGTTACTTTAGAGTCCGCGGGACTGAAAAATATCCCCCAAGTTCCGGGAAATCGAGCCGAAGTTGATCAAAATTACGATGGGCGTAAGGCGGTGTCGGCTACTCTTTCACTCTTAAAGTGAAGTGGAGCTATATTTCGGCCCAGAAGCTCAAAAGTGAGCGTTCAAAAAGTTTTGCTGTGTCCATTTTACTGCAGACCAAGGACGTCGGGGGTCAGTTTAGAGTCTCCACACTGGAAAATATCCCCCAAGTTCCGGGAAATTTAACCGAAGTTGGTCAAAATCACGACGCGCGTACGGCGGTCTCGGCTACTCTTTCAGTCTTAAAGTGAAGTGGGGCAATATTTCGGCCCAGAAGCTCGAAACTGAGTGTTTAAAAAGTTTTGCTGTGTCCATTTCACTGCAAAACAAGGCCATCACGACTTAGGGTAGTGTCCAAGGGACTGGAAATATCCCCCAAGTTACGGGAAATCCACCCGAAGTTAGTCAAAATCACGATGCGCTTAAGGGGTCTCGGCTACTCTTTCAGTCTTAAGGTAAAGTGGGCTTAGATTTAACTCCAGAAGCTCGAAAGTAAGGCTTCAAAAATTTTTGTCTGTATTTCACTCACATCTTAGACAATCAGGAGTGAGTTTAGAGACTTTGGGACTGGAAAATATCTCCCAAGTTTCGCCAGATCGAGCCGAAGATCCTCAAAATCACAATGCGCGTAAGGCGCTCCCGCCTACTCTTTCAGTCTTAAAAAGAAGTAGGGCTATATTTCGGCCAGCAAGCTCGAGAGTGCGCGTTCAAAAAGTGTTCCTGTGTCCATTTCACTGGAAACCAAGGCCATCAGGAGTTACTTTAGAATCCCCGAGACTGGAAAATATCCCCCTATTTGCGGGAAATCCAGCCCAAGTATCCCAAAGTCACGATGCGCGTATGGCGGTCTCGGCTACTCTTTCAGTCTTAAAGTTAAGTGGGGCTATATTTCGAGTCATAAGCTCGAAAGTGAGCGTTCAAAAAGTTTTGCTGTGTCCATTTAACTGCAAACTAAGGCCATCGGAAGTTAGTTTAACTTCCCCGGGAATTGAAAATATTCGCCAACTTCCGGGAAATCGAGCCGAAGTTGGTCAAAATGACGATGCGCGTAAGGCGGTCTCGGTTACTCTTTCAGTCTTAAAGTGAAGTAGGGCTATATTTCGGCCGAGAAGCTCGAAAGTGAGCGTTCAAAAAAATGTGCTGTGTCCATTTCACTGCAAACCAAGGCCATCAGCAGTTAGTTTAGAGTCCCCGGGACTGGAATATATCCCCGAAGTTCCGGGAAATCGAACGGAAGTTCGTCAAAATCACGATGTGCCTAAGACGGTCTCGGCTACTCTTTAAGTCTTAAAGTAAAGTGGGGCTATATTTCGGCCTAGAAGCTCGAAAGTGACCCTTTAAAAAGTTACGCTTTGTGCATTTAACTGCAAACCAAGGCCATCAGGAGTTAGTTTAAAGTCGCCCGGACTGGAAAATATCCCCCAAGTTCCGGGAAATCGAGCTGAACTTGGTCAAAATCACGATGCTCGTAAGGCGGTCTCGGCTACTATTTCAGTCTTAAAGTGAAATACGGTTGTATTTCGGCCCAGAAGCTCGAAACTGAGCGTTGAAAAAAATTTCCTGTGTCCATTTCACTGCAAACCAAGGCAATCAGGAGTTAGTTTAGAGTCCCCGGGACTTGAAAATATCGCCAAAATTCTAGAAAATCAAACGAAAGTTGCTAAAAATCACGATGCGCGTAAGGCGGTCTCGGCTACTCTTTCAGTCTTAAAGTGAAGTGGGGCTATATTTCATCCCAGAAGCCCGAAAATATGCCTTCAAAAAGTGTTACTGTGTTTATTTCACTGCAAACCAAGGCCATCAGGAGTTAGTTTAGACTCCTCGGGACTGGAAAATATCGCCCAAGTTCGGGGAAATCGAGCCGAATTTTGTCAAAATCACGATGCCCGTAAGGCGGTCTCGGCTACTCTTTCATTCTTAAAGTGAACTGGGGCTATATTTCGGCCCAGAAGCTAGAAAGTGAAAGTTCAAAAAGTTTTGCTGTGTCCATTTCACCGCAAACCAAGCCACATCAGCAGATATTTTACAGTGTCTGGAAAATCAAAATATCCCCCAAGTCCCGGGAAATCGAGCCGAAGTTTGTCAAAATCACGATGCGCGTGTAGCAGTGTCGGCCACTCTTTTAGTCTTAAAGTGACGTGGCTGTATATTTCGGCCCACAAGCTCGAAAGTGAGCGTTCAAAAAGTTTTGCTCTCTCAATTTAACTGAAAACCAAGGCCATCATGAGTTAGTTTAGAGTCCACGGGACTGGAAAATATCCCTTAAGTTCTGGCAACTCAAGCCGAAGTTGGTCAAATTCACGATGCGTCTAAGGCGGTCTCGGCTACTATTTCAGTCTTAAAGTGAAGTGGGGCTATATTTCGGCCCAGAATTTCGAAAGTAAGCGTTTAAAAAAAATTGCTGTGTCCATTTCACTGGAGACCAAGGCCATCAGGGGTTAGTTTAGAGTCCTTGGGACTTGAATATATACCCGAAGTTTCGGGAAATCGAGCCGAAGTTGTCAAAATCACGATGCGCGTAAGACGGTCTCGGCTACTCTTTCAGTCTTAAACTGAAGTGGGGCTATATTTCGGATCAGAAGCCCGAAGGGGAGCGTTGAAAAAGTTTTGCTCTCTCCATTTCAATGCAAACCAAGGCAATCAGGAGTTACTTTAGAGTCCCCGGTACCGGAAAATATTCCCCATTTCCCGGGAAATCGAGCCAAAGTTGGTCAAAATCACGATGCGCGTAAGGCAGTCTCGGCTATTCTTTCATTCTTTAAAGTGAACTCGGGCTATATTTCGGCCCAGAAGCTCAAAAGTGAAAGTTCAAAAAGTTTGCTGTATCCATTTCAATGCAAACGAAGGCCATCAGGGGTTACTTAAGAGTCTTCGGGACTGGAAAATATCCCCGAAGTTCAGGGAAATTTAGCCGAAGTTGGTCAAAATCACGGTGCGCGTTAGGCGGTCTCGCTTACTGTTTGAGTCTTAAAGTGAAGTGAGGCTTTATTCCCGCCCACGAGCTTGAAAGTGAGCGTTAAAAAAGTTTCCCTGTGTTTATTTCACTGCAAACCAAAGCCATCAGGAGATAGTTTAGAGTCCCCGGGACTGGAAAATATCCCCCAATTTCCGGGAAATCGAGCCGAAGTTGGTCAAAATAACGATTCGCGTAAGGCGGTCTCGGCTACTCTTTCTGTCTTAAAGTGAAGTGGGGCTATATTTCGGGCCAGAAGCCCGAAAGTGAGCGTTCAAAAAGTTTTGCTGTGTCCATTTCAGTGCAAACCAAGGCCATCAGGGGTTAGTTTAGAGTCCCCGGCACTGAAAAATATTGCCCAAGTTCCGGGGAATCGAATCGAAGTTGATGAAAATCACGATGCGCGAAATGCGGTATCGGCTACTGTTTCAGTCTTAAAGTGAAGTGTGGCTATATTTCGGCCCAGAAGCCCGAAAGTGAGCGTTCAAAAAGTTTTGCTGTGTGCATTTCACTGCAAACCAAAGCTATCAAAAGTTAGTTTAGGGTCCCCGGGACTGCAAAATATTGCCCAAGTTCCGGGAAAGCGAGCCGGAGTTCATCAAAATCACGATGCGCGAAATGCGGTCTCGGCTACTGTTTCAGTCTTAAAGTAAAGTGTGGCTATATTTCGGCCCACAAGCTCGAAAATGAGCGTTCAAAAAGTTTTGCTGTGTCTATTTCACTGCAAAACAAGGCCATCAGGACTTAGGTTAGCGTCCAAGGGACTGGAAAATGTTCCCCAAGTTCCGTGAGATCAAACCGAAGTTTGTCAAGATCACAATGCGCGTAAGGTGGTCTCGGTTACTCTTTAAGTCTTAAAGTAAAGTGGGGCTTTATTTCGGCCAGGAAGCTCGAAGGTGAACGTTCAAAAAGTTTTGCTCTGTCCATTTCACTGCAAACCAAGGCCATCAGGAGTTAGTTTAGAGTTCCTGGGACTGGAAAACATCCCCCAAGTTCCGGAATATCGACCCGAAGGTTGTCAAACTCACGATGCGAGCAAAGCGATCTCGGCTACTCTTTGAGTCTTAAGTGAAGTGGGCTATATTTCGGCCCAGAATCTCCAAAGTGTGCGTTCAAAAAATTGTGCTGTGTCCATTTCAATGCAAACCAAGGCCATCAGGAGTTAGTTTAGAGTCCCCGGGACTGGAAAATATCCCCCAAGTCCCGGGAATATGGGCCGAAGTTGATCAAATTCATGATGCGCGTAACGTGGTCTCGGCTACTGTTTCAGTCTTAAAGTCAAGTGTGCCTATATTTCGGCCCACAAGCTAGAAAGTGAGCGTTCAAAAAGTTTTGCTGTGTCCATTTCACTTCAAAACAAGACGATCAGGACTTAGTTTAGCGTCCAAGGGAGTGGAAAATATCCCCCAAGTTCGGGGAAATCCATTCGAAGTTCGTCAAAATTACGATATACGTAAGGCGGTTTCGGCTACTCTTTCAGTCTTAAAGTAAACTCGGGCTATATTTCTCTTCAGAAGCTCGAAAGTGAGCGTTCAAAAAGTTTTGCTGTGTCCATTTCACTGCAAACCAAAGCTATCAAAAGTTAGTTTAGGGTCCCCGGGACTGGAAAATATTCCCCAAGTTCCGGGAAAGCGAGCCGAAGTTGATCAAAATCACGATGCGCAAAATGCGGTTTTCGCTACTGTTTCAGTCTTAAAGTAAAGTGTGGTTATATTTGGGCCCACAAGCTCAAAAGTGAGCGTTCAAAAAGTTTCGCTCTGTCCATTTCAATGGAAAGCAAGGCGATCAGGAGTTAGTTTAGAGTCCCCGGGGCTGGAAAATATCCCCCAAGTTCCGACAAATCGATCTGAAAATGGTCAAAATCACAATGCGCGTCAGGCAATCTCGGCTACTCTTTCAGTCTTAAAGTGAAGTGGGGCTATATTTCGGCCCACAAGCTCCAAAGTGGGCGTTCAAAAAGTTATGCTGTGCAAATTTCAGTGAAAACCAAGGCCACCCGGAGTTAGTTTAGAGTCCCCCGGACTGGAAAATATCCCAAAAGTTGCGTGAAATCGAGCTGAACTTGGTCTAACTCACGATGCGCGTGAGGCAGTCTCGGCTACTATTTCAGTCTGAAAGTGAAGTGGGATTCTATTTCGGCTCAGAAGCTACAAAGAGAGTGTTCAAAAAGCTTTCCTTTGTCCATTTCACTGAAAACCAATGCCATCAGGAGTTAGTTTAGAGCCCGCGGAAATGGAATATATCCCCCAAGTTGCGGGAAACCGACCCGAAGTTGGTCAAAATCACGATTTGCACAAGAGTGTCTCGGCTACTCTTTCAGTCTTAAAGTAAAGTGGGGCTATATTTCGGTGCAGAAGCTCGAGAGTGAGCGTCCAAAAAGTTTCGCTGTGTCCATTTCACTGAAAACCAAGACAATCAGGAGTTAGTTTAGAGTCCCCGGGACTGGAAAATATCCCACAAGTTCCGGCAAATCGAGCCGAAGTTGGTCAAAATCACGGTGCGCTTAAGGCGGTGTCGGCTACTCCTTCAGTCTTAAAGTGAAGTGGGGCTCTATTTCGGCCAACAAGCTCAAAGCTCAAAAAAAATTACTGTGTCTCTTTCACTGCAAACCAAGGCTATCAGGAGTTAGTTTAGAGTCCCCAGGAGTGGAATGTATTTCCCAAGTTCCGGAAAATCGAGAAGACGTTGGTCAAAATCACGATGCGCGTAAGACGGTCTCGGCTACTCTTTCAGTCTTAAAGTGAAGTGGGCCTATATTTCGGCCCAGAAGCTCAAAAGTGAACGTTCAAAACGTTTTGCTGTATCCATTTCAATGCAAACCAAGGCCATCAGGGGTTACTTAAGAGTCCTCGGGACTGGAAAATATCCCCCAAGTTCCGGTAAATCGAGCCGAAGTTGGTCAAAATCACGATGTGCGTAAGGTGGTCTCGGCTACTCTTTCAGTCTTAAAGTGAAGTGGGGCAATATTTCGGCCCGGAAGCTTGAAAGTGAGTGTTTAAAAAGTTTTGCTCTGTCACTTTCAGTGCAAACCAAGGCCATCAGAAGTTAGTTTAGAGTCCCTGGGACTGGAGAATATCCCGCAAGTCCCGGCAAATCGAGCCGAAGTTGATCAAATTCATGATGCACGCAACGTGGTCTCGGCTACTGTGTCAGTCCTAAAGTGAAGTGTGGCTATATTTCGGCCCACAAGCTAGAAAGTGAGCGTTCAAAAAGTTTTGTTGTGTCCATTTTACTTCAAAACAAGGCCATCAGGACTTAGTTTAGCGTCCAAGGGACTGCAAAATATCCCCCAAGTTCCGGGAAATCCATTCGAAGTTCGTCAAAATTACGATGCGCGTAAGGCGGTCTCATCTACTCTTTCAGTCTTAAAGTAAAGTGGGGCTATATTTCTGCCCAGAAGCTCCAAAGTTGTGCTCTGTCCATTTCACTGAAAACCAAGGCCATCAGGAGTTACTTTAGAGTCCCTTTGACTGGAATATATCCCCCAAGTTTCGGGAAATAAACGCGAAATTGGTCAAAATCACGATTCGCTCAAGACGGTCTCGCCTACTCTCAGTCTTAAAGTAATATGTGGCTCTATCTCGGCCCAAAAGCTCGAGAGTGAGCGTTCAAAAACTTTCGCTGTGTCCATTTCACTGCAAACCAAGACAAGCAGGAGTTAGTTGAGAGTCCCCGGGAATGGAAAATATCCCACAAGTTCCGAGAAATCAACCCGAAGTTTGTCAAAATCACGATGCGCGTAAGGCGGTCTCGGCTACTCTTTCAGTGTTAAAGTAATGGGGTGCTATATTTTGGCCCAGAAGCTCGAAATTGAGCGTTCAAAAAGTTTTGCTGGGTCCATTTTACTGCAAACCAAGGCCATCAGGAATTAGTTTAGAGTCCTCAGAACTGGAATATATCCCCTTAGTTCCGGCAAATCGAACCAAAGTTGCTCAAAATCACGATGCACGTAAGGCGGTCTCGGCTACTCTTTCAGTCTTCAAGTGAAGTGGGCTTCTATTTCGGTCCAGAAGCTCGAAAGTATGCGTTCAAAAACTTTTTCTGTTTCCATTTCACTGCAAACCAAGACCAGCACGAGTTAGTTTAGAGTCCCCGAGACTGGAAAATATTTCGCAAGTTCCGGGAAATCGAGCCGAATATGATCAAAATCACGATGCGCGAAACGTGGTCTCGGCTACTGTTTCAGTCTTAAAGTGAAGTATGGCTATATTTCGGCCCACAAGCTCGAAACTGAGCGTTCAAAAAGTTTTGCTGTGTCCATTTCACTGCAAACCAAGGCCATCAGGAGTTAGTATAGAGTCCCCGGGACTGGAAAATATTCTCCAAGTTCCAGGAAATGGCGCCGAAGTTGATGAAAATTAAGATGCGCGTAACGGGCTCTCGGCTATTCTTTCAGTCTTAAATTTAAGTAGGGCTATATTTCGGCCCTGAAGCTCGAAGGTGAGCGTTCAGAATGTTTTGCTCTGTTCATTAAACTGCAAACCAAGGTCATCGGGAGTTAGTTTAGCGTCCCCGGGACTTTACATTATTCGCCAACTTCCGGGAAATCGAGCAAAAGTGGCCCAAAATCACGATGCGCGTAAGGCGGTCTCGGCTACTCTTTCAGTCTTAAAATTAAGGGGGGTTATATTTCGACCTAGAAGCTCGAGACCGGGCGTGCGCTAATTTTACCTGTGTCCATTTCACTGACATCTTAGGCCATCAGGAGTTAGTTTAGAGTCCTGGGGACTGGAAAATATTTCCCAAATTCTGGCAGATCGAGCCAAAGTTGCTCAAAATCACGATGCGCGTAAGGCGGTCTCGGCTACTCTTTCAGTCTTAAAATGAAGTGGGGCTATATTTCGGCCGAGAAGCTCAACACCGAGCGTGCGCTCCTTTTGCCTGTGTACATATCACTGAAAACTAAGTTCATCAGGAGTTAGCATAGAGTCCTCGGGACTGGAAAATATTGCCCGAATTCCGGCAAATCGAGCGAAAGATGCTCAAAATCACGATGCGCGTAGGACGGTCTCGGCTACTCGTTTACTCCGAAAATGAAGTGGAGCTATATTTCGGTTCTACAAGCTCGACACCAAGCGGGCTCTTCTTTTACCTGTGTCCATTTCAATAAGAACTAAGTCCATCAGGAGATAGTTTAGAATCCTCGAGACTGGAAGCTATCCTCCAAGTTTCGGCAAATTGAGCCATACTTTCTTAAAATTACGATAAGCGTACGGCAGTTTCGTTTACTCTTTCAGTCTTAAAATGAACTGGGGCTACATTTCGGCCTAGAAGCTCGACACCAAGTGTGCGCTCCTGTTACCTGTGACCATTTGACTGAAAACTAAGGCCATCAAGAGTTAGGGTAGAGTCCCCGGGACTGGAAAATATCCCCCAAGTTTTGGCAAATCGAGCCATAGTGGCTAAAAATTTCCATGCGCTTAAGGCGGTTTCGTGTACACTTTCAGTCTTAAAATAGAGTGGGGCTATATTTTAGCCTACAACCTGGAAACCTAGCGTGCGCCCCTTTTACCTGTGTCCATTTCACTAAAAACCAAGGCACTCAGGAGTTAGTTTAGAGCTTCCGGGACTGGAAAATATCCCCCAAGTTACGGGAAAACAAGCCGAAGATGGTCAAAATTACGATGGGCGTAAGGCGGTCTCGGCTACTCTTTCACTCGTTAAGTGAAGTGGAGCTATATTTCGGCCCAGAAGCTCAAAAGTGAGCGTTCAAAGAGTTTGGGTGTGTCCATTTCACTGAAAACCAAGGCCATCAGGAATTAGTTTAGAGTCCCCGGTACTGGAAAATATCCCCCAAGTTCCGGGAAATCGAGCCGAAGTTGGTCAAAATCACGATGCGCGTACGGCGGTCTCGGCTACTCTTTCAGTCTTAAAGTGAAGTGGGGCAATATTTCGGCCCAGAAGCTCGAAACTGAGTGTTTAAAAAGTTTTGCTGTGTCCATTTCACTGCAAAACAAGGCCATCACGAGTTAGTTTAGCGTCCAAGGGACTGGAAATATCCCCCAAGTTACGGGAAATCCACCCGAAGTTAGTCAAAATCACCATGCGCTTAAGGGGGTCTCGGCTACTCTTTCAGTCTTAAGGTAAAGTGGGCTTAGACTTAACTCCAGAAGCTCGAAAGTAAGGCTTCAAAAAGTTTTGTCTGTATTTCACTCACATCTTAGACAATCAGGAGTGAGTTTAGAGACTTTGGGACTGGAAAATATCCCCCAAGTTTCGCCAGATCGAGCCGAAGATCCTCAAAATCACAATGCGCGTAAGGCGCTCCCGCCTGCTCGTTCAGTCTTAAAAAGAAGTAGGGCTATATCTCGGCCAGCAAGCTCGAAAGTGCGCGTTCAAAAAGTGTTCCTGTGTCCATTTCACTGGAAACCAAGCCCATCAGGAGTTAGTTTAGAGTCCCGGGGACTGGAAAATATCCCCCTATTTGCGGGAAATCCAGCCGAAGTATCCCAAAATCACGATGCGCGTAAGGCGGTCTCGGCTACTCTTTCAGTCTTAAAGTTAAGTGGGGCTATATTTCCACCCATAAGCTCGAAAGTGAGCGTTCAAAGAGTTTTGCTGTGTCCATTTAAAAGGAAACTAAGGCCATCGGAAGTTAGTTTAGCTTCCCCGGGAGTTGAAAATATTCGCCAACTTCCGGGAAATCGAGCCGAAGTTGTTCAAAATTACAATTGCGCGTAAGGCGGTCTCGGCTACTCTTTCAGTCTTAAAGTGAAGTAGGGCTATATTTCGGCCCAGAGGCCCGAAAGTGACGCTTTAAAAAGTTACCCTTTCTGCATTTAACTGCAAACCAAGGCCATCAGGAGTTAGTTTAGCGTCCCTGGGACTGGAAAATATTCCCCAAGTTCCGGGAAATCGAGCTGAACTTGGTCAAAATCACGATGCTCGTAAGGCGGTCTCGGCTACTATTTCAGTCTTAAATTGAAATACGGTTGTATTTCGGCCCAGAAGCTCGAAACTGAGCGTTCAAAAAGTTTTCCTGCGTGCATTTCACTGCAAACCAAGGCCATCAGGAGTTAGTTTACAGTCCACGGGACTGGAAAATATCCCTTAAGTTGTGGCAACTCAAGCCGAAGTTGGTCAAAATCACAATGCGTCTAAGGCGGTCTCGGCTACTATTTCAGTCTTAAAGTAAAGTGGGGCTATATTTCGGCCCAGAATTTCGAAAGTAAGCGTTCAAAAAAATTGTTGTGTCCATTTCACTGCAGACCAAGGCCATCAGGGGTTAGCTTAGAGTCCTTGGGACTTGAATATATACCCGAAGTTTCGGGAAATCGAGCCGAAGTTGATCATAATCACGATGCGCGTAAGACGGTCTCGGCTACTCTTTCAGTCTTAAACTGAAGTGGGGCTATATTTCGGCTCAGAAGCCCGAAGGGCAGCGTTGAAAAAGTTTTGCTCTCTCCATTTCAATGCAAACCAAGGCAATCAGGAGTTACTTTAGAGTCCCCGGTACCGGAAAATATTCCCCATTTCCCGGGAAATCGAGCCAAAGCTAGTCAAAATCACGATGCGCGTAAGGCGGTGTCGGCTATTCTTTCATTCTTAAAGTGAACTCGGGCTATATTTCGGCCCAGAAGCTCGAAAGTGAAAGTTCAAAAAGTTTTGCTGTGTCCATTTCACCGCGAACCAAGCCACATCAGGACATAGTTTACAGTCTCTGGGACATGAAAATATCCCGCAAGTCCCGGGAAATCGAGCCGAAGTTTGTCAAAATTACGATGCGCGTAAAGCAGTCTCGGCTACTCTTTGAGTCTTAAAGTGACGTGGCTGTATATTTCGGCCCACAAGCTCGAAAGTGAGCGTTCAAAAAGTTATGCTGTGCCCATTTCACTGCAAAGCAAGGCCCTCAGGAAGTAGTTTACAGTGCCCGGAACTGGAAAATATCGTCCAAGTTCCGCGAAATCGAGACGAAGTTGGTCAAAATAACGATTCGCGTAAGGCGGTCTCGGCTACTCTTTCAGTCTTAAAGTGAAGTAGGGCTATATTTCGGTCCAGAAGCTCCAAAGTGAGCGTTTAAAACGTTTTCCTCTCTGAATTTCACTGAAAACCACGCCCATCATGAGTTAGTTTAGAATCCCCGCGACTGGAAAATATCTTTTAAGTTCTGGCAACTCAAGCCGAAGTTCGTCAAAATCACGATGCGCCTAAGGCGGCCTCGGCTACTCTTTCAGTCTTAAAGTGAAGTGGGGCTCTATTTCGGCCCAGAAGCTCCAAAGTGAGCGCTGCAAAAAATCTGCTGTGTCCATTTCACTGCAAACCAAGGCCCTCAGGAGTTAGTTTAGAGTCCCCGGGACTCCAATAAATTTCCCAAGTTCCGGAAAATCGAGAAGACGTTGGTCAAAATCACGATGCGCGCAAGACGGTCTTGGCTAGTCTTTCAGTCTTAAAGTGAAGTGGGGCTATATTTCGGCCCAGAAGCTCGAAAGTGAGCTTCAAAAAGTTTTCCTGTATCCATTTCAATGCAAACGAAGGCCATCAGGGGTTACTTAAGAGTCTTTGGGACTGGAAAATATCCCCAAAGTTCAGGGAAATTTAGCCGAAGTTGGTCAAAATCACGGTGCGCGTTAGGCGTTCTCAATACTGTTTCAGTCTTAAAGTGAAGTGAGGCTTTATTCCTACCCAGGAGCTTGAAAGGGGGCGTTCAAAAACTTCACCTGTGTTTATTTCACGGCAAACCAAAGCCATCAGGAGCTAGTTTAGAGTCCCCGAGACTGGAAAATATCCCCCAACTTCCGGGAAATCGAGCCGAAGTAGGTCAAAATCACGATTAACGTAAGGTAGTCTAGGCTACTCTTTCAGTCTTAAAGTGAAGTGGGGCTATATTTCGGGCCAGAAGCCCGAAAGTGAGCGTTCAAAAGTTTTGCTGTGTTCATTTCACTCCAAACCAAGGCCATCAGGAGTTAGTTTAGCGTCCCCGGGACAAGAAAATATGCACCAAGGTCCGGAAAATTGAGCCGAGGTTGATCAAAATCACGATGCCCTTCAAGTTGTCTCGACTACTCTTTCTGTCTTAAAGTGAAGTGGGGCTATATTTCGGGCCAGAAGCCCGAAAGTGAGCGTTCAAAAAGCTTTGCTGTGTTCTTTGACTGAAAAACAAGGCCATCACGAGTTAGTTTAGCGTCCCCGGGACTGGAAAATATTCCCCAAGTTCCGGTAAATGGAGCTCAAGTTGGCCAAAATCACGATGCTCCCAAAGCGGTCTCGGCTACCCTTTCAGTCTTAAAGTGAAGTGGGGCTATATTTCGGCCCAGAAGCTCGAAAGTGAGCGTTCAAAAAGTTTTGCTGTGTGCATTTCACTGCAAACCAAAGCTATCAAAAGTTAGTTTAGGGTCCCCGGGACTGGAAAATATTCCCCAAGTTCCGGGAAAGCGAGCCGAAGTTGATCAAAATCACGATGCGCAATATGCGGTCTCGGCTACTGTTTCAGTCTTAAAGTAAAGTGTGGCTATATTTCGGCCCACAAGCTCGAAAGTGAGTGTTCAAAAAGTTTTGCTGTGTCCATTTCAATGCAAAGCAAGGCGATCAGGAGTTAGTTTAGAGTCCCCAGGACTGGAAAATATCCCCCAAGTTCCGAGAAATCGATCCGAAAATGGGCAAAATCACGATGCGCGTAAGTCGATCTCGGCTACTCTTTCAGTCTTAAAGTGAAGTGGGGCTATATTTCGGCCCACAAGCTCCAAAGTGGGCGTTCAAAAAGTTATACTGTGCAAATTTCAGTGCAAACCAAGGCCATCCGGAGTTAGTTTCGAGTCCCTGGGACTGGAAAATATCCCAAAAGTTGCGTGAAATCGAGCTGAACTTGGTCTAAGTGACGATACGCGTGAGGCGGTCTCGGCTACTATTTCAGTCTGAAAGTGAAGTGGGATTCTATTTCGGCCCAGAAGCTACAAAGAGAGTGTTCAAAAAGCTTTCCTTTGTCCATTTCACTGAAAACCAAGGCCATCAGGAGTTAGTTTAGAGACCGCGGAAATGGAATATATCCCCCAAGTTGCGGGAAACCGACCCGAAGTTGGTCAAAATCACGATGCGCGTAAGGCGGTCTCGGCTACTCTTTCAGTGTTAAAGTAATGGGGTGCTATATTTCGGCCCAGAAGCTCGAAAGTGAACGTTCAAAGAGTTTGGCTGTGTCCATTTCAGTCAAAACCAAGGCCATCAGGAATTACTTTACAGTGCCCGGGACTGGGAATTATCTCCCAAGTTCCGGGAAATCCAGCCGAAGTAGCCCAAAATCACGATGCGCGTAAGGCGGTCTCGGCTAGTCTTTCAGTCTTAAAGTGAAGTAGGGCTATGCTTCGGCCCAGAAGCTCGAACATGAGCGTTCAAAAAGTTGTGCTGTGTCCATTTCACTGCAAACCAAGGCAATCAGGAGTTAGTTTAGAGTCCCCGGTACCGGAAAATATCCCCCATTTCCCGGGAAATCGAGCCAAAGTTTGTCAAAATCACGATGCGCGTAAGGCGGTCCCGGTTACTCTTCCATTCTTAAAGTGAACTGGGGCAATATTTCCGCCCAGAAGCTGGAAAGTGAGCGTTCAAAAAGTTGTGCTGTGTCCATTTCACTCCAGAGCAAGGCCATCAGGAGTTACTTTAGAGTCCGCGGGACTGGAAAATATCCCCCAAGTTCCGGAAAATCGAGCCGAAGTTGGTCAAAATTACGATGGGCGTAAGGCGGTGTAGGCTACTCTTTCACTCTTAAAGTTAAGTGGAGCTATATTTCGGCCCAGAAGCTCAAAAGTGAGCGTTGAAAAAGTTTTGCTGTGTCCATTTTACTGCAGACCAAGGACGTCGGGGTCAGTTTAGAGTCCCCGGGTCTGGAAAATATCCCTCAAGTTCCGGGAAATTTAACCGAAGTTGGTCAAAATCACGACGCGCGCACGTCGGTCTCGGCTACTCTTGAAGTCTTAAAGTGAAGTGGGGCAATATTTCGGCCCAGAAGCTCGAAACTGAGTGTTTAGAAAGTTTTGCTGTCTCCATTTCACTGCAAAACAAGGCCATCACGACTCAGTTTAGCGTCCAAGGGACTGGAAATATCCCCCAAGTTACGGGAAATCCACCCGAAGTTAGTCAAAATCACGATGCGCTTAAGGGGGTCTCGGCTACTCTTTCAGTCTTAAGGTAAAGTGGGCTTAGACTTAACTCCAGAAGCTCGAAAGTAAGACTTCAAAAATTTTTGTCTGTATTTCACTCACATCTTAGACAATCAGGAGTGAGTTTAGAGACTTTGGGACTGGAAAATATCTCCCAAGTTTCGCCAGATCGAGCCAAAGATCCTCAAAATCACAATGCGCGCAAGGCGGTCCCGCCTGCTCTTTCAGTCTTAAAAAGAAGTAGGGCTATATTTCGGCCAGGAAGCTCGAAAGTGCGCGTTCAAAAAGTGTTCCTGTGTCCATTTCACTGCAAACCAAGGCAATCAGGAGTTAGTTTAGAGTCCCCGGGACTGGAAAATATCCCCCTATTTGCGGGAAATCCAGCCGAATTATCCCAAAATCACGATGCGCGTATGGCGGTCTCGGCTACTCTTTCAGTCTTAAAGTTAAGTGGGGCTATATTTCGACCCATAAGCTCGAAAGTGAGCGTTCAAAAAGTTGTGCTGTGTCCATTTAACTGCAAACTAAGGCCATCGGAAGTTAGTTTAGCTTCCCCGGGAATTGAAAATATTCGCCAACTTCCGGGAAATCGAGCCGAAGTTGGTCAAAATGACGATGCGCGTAAGGCGGTCTCGGCTACTCTTTCAGTCTTAAAGTGAAGTAGGGCTATATTTCGGCCGAGAAGCTCGAAAGTGAGCGTTCAAAAAAATGTGCTGTGTCCATTTCACTGCAAACCAAGGCCAGCAGCAGTTAGTTTAGAGTCCCCGGGACTGGAATATATCCCCGAAGTTCCGGGAAATCGAACGGAAGTTCGTCAAAATCACGATGCGCCTAAGATAGTCTCGGCTACTCTTTCAGTCTTATAGTAAAGTGGGGGTATATTTCGGCCCACAAGCTCGAAAGTGACCCTTTAAAAAGTTACGCTTTGTGCATTTAACTGCAAACCAAGGCCATCAGGAGTTAGTTTAAAGTCCCCCGGACTGGAAAATATCCCCCAAGTTCCGGGAAAGCGAGCTGAACTTGGTCAAAATCACGATGCTCGTAAGGCGGTTTCGGCTACTATTTCAGTCTTAAAGTGAAATACGGTTGTATTTCGGCCCAGAAGCTCGAAACTGAGCGTTCAAAAAGTTTTCCTGCGTCCATTTCACTGCAAACCAAGTTCATCAGGAGTTAGTTTAGAGTCCCCGGGACTGGAAAGTATCGCCATAATTCTAGAAAATCGAGCGAAAGTTGCTGAAAATCACGATGCGCGTAAGGCGGTCTCGCCTACTCTTTCAGTCTTAAAGTGAAGCGGGGCTATATTTCATCCCAGAAGCTCGAAAATAAGCGTTCAAAGAGTGTTACTGTGTTCATGTCACTGCAAACCAAGGCCATCAGAAGTTAGTTTAGACTCCTCGGGACTGGAAAATATCGCCCAAGTTCGGGGAAATCGAGCCGAATTTTGTCAAAATCACGATGCGCGTAAGGCGGTCTCGCCTACTCTTTCAGTCGTAAAGTGAGGTGGGGCTATATTTCATCCCAGAAGCTCGAAAATAAGCCTTGAAAAAGTATTATTAAGTTCATTTCACTGCAAACCAAGGCCATCAGGAGTTAGTTTAGTCTCCTCTGGACTGGAAAATATCGCCCAACTTCGGGGAAATCGAGCCGAATTTTGTCAAAATCACGATGCGCGTAAGGCGGTGTCGGCTATTCTTTCATTCTTAAAGTGAAGTGGGGCTATATTTCGGCCGAGAAGGTAGAAAGTGAAAGTTCAAAAAGTTTTGCTGTGTTAATTTCACTGCAAACCAAGGCCATCAGGAGTTAGTTTAGACTCCTCGCAACTGGAAAATATCGCCCAAGTTCGGGGAAATCGAGCCGAATTTTGTCAAAATCACGATGCGCGTAAGGCGCTGTCGGCTACTCTTTCATCCTTAAAGTGAACTGGGGCTATATTTCGGCCCAGAAGCTAGAAAGTGAAAGTTCAAAAAGTTTTCCTGTGTCCATTTCACCGCAAACCAAGCCACATCAGCAGATTGTTTACAGTGTCCGGGACATCAAAATATCCCCCAAGTCCCGGGAAAGCGAGCCGAAGTTTGTAAAAATCACGATGCGCGTAAAGCAGTCTCGGCTACTCTTTTAGTCTTAAAGTGACGTGGCTGTATATTTCGGCCCAGAAGCTCGAAAGTGAGCGTTCAAAAAGTTTTGCTCTCTCAATTTAACTGAAAACCAAGGCCATCATGAGTTAGTTTAGAGTCCACGGGACTGGAAAATATCCCTTAAGTTCTGGCAACTCAAGCCGAAGTTGGTCAAAATCACAATGCGTCTAAGGCGGTCTCGGCTACTATTTCAGTCTTAAAGTAAAGTGGGGCTATATTTCGGCACAGAATTTCGAAAGTAAGCGTGCAAAAAAGTTTGCTGTGTCCATTTCACTGCAGACCAAGGCCATCAGGGGTTAGTTTAGAGTCCTTTGGACTTGAATATATCCCCAAAGCTTCGGGAAATCGAGCCGAAGTTAGTCAAAATCACGATGCGCGTAAGACGGTCTCGGCTACTCTTTCAGTCTTAAACTGAAGTGGGGCTATATTTCGGCTCAGAAGCCCGAAGGGCAGCGTTGAAAAAGTTTTGCTCTCTCCATTTCAATGCAAACCAAGGCAATCAGGAGTTACTTTAGAGTCCCCGGTACCGGAAAATATTCCCCATTTCCCGGGAAATCGAGCCAAAGCTGGTCAAAATCACGATGCGCGTAAGGCGGTGTCGGCTATTCTTTTATTCTTAAAGTGACCTCGGGCTATATTTCGGCCCAGAAGCTCGAAAGTGAAAGTTCAAAAAGTTTTGCTGTGTCCATTTCACCGCGAACCAAGCCACATCAGGAGATAGTTTACAATCTCCGGGACATCAAAATATCCCCCAAGTCCCGGGAAATCGAGCCGAAGTTTGTCAAAATCACGATGCGCGTAAAGCAGTCTCGGCTACTCTTTGAGTCTTAAAGTGACGTGGCTGTATATTTCGGCCCACAAGCTCGAAAGTGAGCGTTCAAAAAGTTATGCTGTGCCCATTTCAATGCAAAGCAAGGCCCTCAGGAAGTAGTTTACAGTGCCCGGAACTGGAAAATATCCCCCAAGTTCCGCGAAATCCAGACGAAGTTGGTCAAAATAACGATTCGCGTAAGGCGGTCTCGGCTACTCTTTCAGTCTTAAAGTGAAGTGGGTCTTTATTTGGGCCAGGAAGCTCGAAGGTGAGCGTTCAAAAAGTTTTGCTCTGTCCATTTCAGTGAAAACTAAGGCCATCAGGAGTTAGTTTAGAGTTCCTGGGACTGGAAAATATCCCCCAAGTTCCGGAATATCGACCCGAAGTTTGTCAAACTCACGATGCGAGCAAGACGGTCTCGGCTACTCTTTCAGTCTTAAGTGAAGTGGGGCTATATTTCTGCCCAGAATCTCCAAAGTGTGCGTTCAAAAAATTGTGCTGTGTCCATTTCAATGCAAACCAAGGCCATCAGGAGTTAGTTTAGAGTCCCCGGGACTGGAAAATATCCCCCAAGTCCCGGGGAATTAGAGCCGCAGTTGATCAAATTCATGATGCGCGTAACGTGGTCTCGGCTACTGTTTCGGTCTTAAAGTAAACTGTGGTTATATTTCGGCCCAAAAGCTAGAAAGTGAGCGTTGAAAAAGGTTTGCTGTGTCCATTTCACTTCAAAACAAGGCGATCAGGACTTAGTTTAGCGTCCAAGGGAGTGGAAAATATCCCCCAAGTTCCGGGAAATCCATTCGAAGTTCGCCAAAATTACGATATACGTAAGGCGGTTTCGGCTACTCTTTCAGTCTTAAAGTAAAGTCGGGCTATATTTTTGTCCAGAAGCTCGAAAGTGAGCGTTCAAAAAGTTTTGCTGTGTGCATTTCACGGCAAACCAAAGCTATCAAAAGTTAGTTTAGGGTCCCCGGGACTGGAAAATATTCCCCAAGTTCAGGGAAGGCGAGCCGAAGTTGATCAAAATCACGATGCGCGAAATGCGGTATCGGCTACTCTTTGAGTCTTAAAGTAAAGTGTGGCTATATTTCGGCCCACAAGCTCGAAAGTGAGCGTTCAAAAAGTTTTGCTCTGTCCATTTTAATGCAAAGCAAGGCGATCAGGAGTTACTTTAGAGTCCCCGGGACTGGAAAATATCCCACAAGTTCCGAGAAATCGATCCAAAAATGGTCAAAATCACGATGCGCCTAAGGCGATCTCGGCTACTCTTTCAGTCTTAAAGTAAAGTGGGGCTATATTTCGGCCCAGAAGCTCCAAAGTGGGCGTTCAAAAAGTTATGCTGTGCGCATATCACTGCAAACCAAGGCCACCCGGAGTTAGTTTCGAGTCTCCCGGACTGGAAAATATCCCAAAAGTTGCGTGAAATCGAGCTGAACTTGGTCTAAGTGACGATGCGCGTGAGGCGGTCTCGGCTACTATTTCAGTCTGAAAGTGAAATGGGATTCTATTTCGGCCCAGAAGCTACAAAGAGAGTGTTCAAAAAGCTTTCCTTTGTCCATTTCGCTGAAAACCAAGGCCATCAGAAGTTAGTTTAGAGCCCGCGGAAATGGAATATATCCCTCAAGTTCCGGGAAAGAGATCCGAAGTTGGTCAAAATCACGATTTGCGCAAGACGGTCTCGACTACTCTTTCAGTCTTAAAGTAATGTGGGGCTATATTTCGGTCCAGAAGCTAGAAAGTGAGCGTTCAAAAAGTTTCGCTGTGTCCATTTCACTGAAAACCAAGACAATCAGGAGTTAGTTTAGAGTCCCCGGGACTGGAAAATATCCCCCAAGTTCCGGCAAATCGAGCCGAAGTTGGTCAAAATCACGGTGTGCTTAAGGCGGTGTCGGCTACTCCTTCAGTCTTAAAGTGAAGTGGGGCTCTATTTCGGCCCACAAGCTCAAAGCTCAAAAAAAATTACTGTGTCTATTTCACTGGAAACCAAGGCCATCAAGAGTTAGTTTAGAGTCCCCGGGAGTGGAATGTATTTCCCAAGTTCCGGAAAATCGAGAAGACGTTGGTCAAAATCACGATGCGCGTAAGACGGTCTCGGCTACTCTTTCAGTCTTAAAGTGAAGTGGGGCTATATTTCGGCCCAGAAGCTCAAAAGTGAGCGTTCAAAGATTTTGCTGTATCCATTTCAATGGAAACCAAGGCCATCATGGGTTACTTAAGAGTCCTCGGGACTGGAAAATATCCCCCAAGTTCCGGTAAATCGAGCCGAAGTTGGTCAAAATCACGATGTGCGTAAGGTGGTCTCGGCTACTCTTTCAGTCTTAAAGTGAAGTGGGGCAATATTTCGGCCCAGAAGCTCGAAAGTGAGTGTTTAAAAAGTTTTGCTCTGTCACTTTCAGTGCAAACCAAGGCCATCAGAAGTTAGTTTAGAGTCGCCGGGACTGGAGAATATCCCCCAAGTCCCGGCAAATCGAGCCGAAATTGATCAAATTCATGATACGCGTAACGTGGCCTCGGCTACTGTGTCAGTCGTAAAGTGAAGTGGGACTATATTTCGGCCCACACGCTAGAAAGTGAGCGTTCAAAAAAGTTTTGTTGTGTCCATTTTACTTCAAAACGAGGCCATCAGGACTTAGTTTAGCGTCCAAGGGACTGCAAAATATCCCCCAAGTTCCGGGAAATCCATTCCAAGTTCGTCAAAATTACGATGCGCGTAAGGCGGCCTCGTCTACTCTTTCAGTCTTAAAGTAAAATGGGGCTGTATTTCTGCCCAGAAGCTCCAAAGTTGTGCTCTGTCCATTTCACTGAAAACCAAGGCCATCAGGAGTTACTTTAGAGTCCCTTTGACTGGAATATACCCCCCAAGTTTCGGAAAATAAACGCGAAATTGGTCAAAATCACGATTCGCTCAAGACGGTCTCGCCAAATCTTTCAGTCTTAAAGTAAAATGGGGCTGTATTTCGGCCCAGAAGCTCGAGAGTGAGCGTTCAAAAACTTTCGCTGTGTTTATTTCACTGCAAACCAAGACAAGCAGGAGTTAGTTGAGAGTCCCCGGGAATGGAAAATATCCCCCAAGTTCCGGGAAATCAACCCGAAGTTTGTCAAAATCACGATGCGCGTAAGGCGGTCTCGGCTACTCTTTCAGTGTTAAAGTAATGGGGGGCTATATTTTGGCCCAGAAGCTCGAAATTGAGCGTTCAAAAAGTTTTGCTGGGTCCATTTTACTGCAAACCAAGGCCATCAGGAATTAGTTTAGAGTCCTCAGAACTGGAATATATCCCCTTAGTTCCGGCAAATCGAGCCGAAGTTGCTCAAAATCACGATGCACGTAAGGCGGTCTAGACTACACTTTCAGTCTTCAAGTGAAGTGGGCTTCTATTTCGGTCCAGAAGCTCGAAAGTATGCCTTCAAAAACTTTTTCTGTTTCCATTTCACTGCAAACCAAGACCAGCACGAGTTAGTTTAGAGTCCCCGGGACTGGAAAATATTTCGCAAGTTCCGGGAAATCGAGTCGAAGTTGGTCAAAATCACGACGCGCGTACGGCGGTCTCGGTTACTCTTTCAGTCTTAAAGTGAAGTATGGCTATATTTCGGCCCACAAGCTCGAAAGTGAGCGTTCAAAAAGCTTTGCTGTGTCCATTTCACTGCAAAACAAGGCCATCGGCACCTAGTTTAGCCTCCAAGGGACTGGAAAATATCCCCCAAGTTTCGGGAAATAAACGCGAAATTGGTCAAAGTCACGATTCGCTCAAAAAGGTCTCGCCTACTCTTTCAGCCTTAAAGTAAAATGGGACTCTATTTCGGCCCACAAGCTCGAGAGTGAGCCTTCAAAAACTTTCGCTGTGTCCATTTCACTGCAAACCAAGACAAGCAGGAGTTAGTTGAGAGTCCCCGGGACTGGATAATATACCCTAAGTTCCGGGAAATCAACCCGAAGTTTGTCAAAATCACGATGCGCGTAAGGCGCTCTCGGCTACTCTTTAAGTCGTAAGTGATGTGGCACTATATTTCGGCCTAGAAGCTCAAAAAGCTTTGCTGTGTCCATTTCACTGCAAAACAAGGCCATCGGCACCTAGTTTAGCGTCCAAGGGACTGGAAAATATCCCCCAAGTTCTGGGAAATCCACCCGAAGTTTGTCAAAGTCACGATGCGCGTAAGGCGGTCTCGGCTACTTTTTCAGTATTAAAGTAAAGTGGGCTATATTTCGGCCCAGAAGCTTGAAGGTGAGCGTTCAAAAAGTTTTGCTGTCTCCATTTCACTGCAAACCAAGGCCATCAAGAGTTAGTTTAGAGTCCCTGGGACTGGAAAGTATCCCCGAAGTTCCGGAATATCGACCCGAAGTTGGTCAAAATCACGATGCGCGCACGCCGGTCTCGGCTACTCTTTAAGTCGTAAGTGATGTGGGACTATATTTCGGCCTAGAAACTCGAAAGTATGCGTTCAAAAACTTGTGCTGTGTGAATTTCACTGCAAACCATGGCCATTGGGAATTAGTTTAGAGTCCCCGGGACGGCAAAATATTCCCCAAGTTCCAGGAAAGCGAGCAGAAGTTGATCAAAATCACGATGCGCGTAACGCGGTCTCGGCTACTGTTTCAGTCTTAAAGTGAAGTGTGGCTATATTTAGGACCACAAGCTCGAAAGTGAGCGTTCAAAAAGTTTTGCTGTGTCCATTTCACTGCAAACCAAGGCCATCAGGAGTTAGTTTAGAGTCCCCGGGACTGGAAAATATTCTCCAAGTTCCAGGAAATGGCGCCGAAGTTGATGAAAATTACGATGCGCGTAACGGGCTCTCGGCGGTTCTTTCAGTCTTAAATTTAAGTAGGGCTATATATTCGGCCCTGAAGCTCGAAGGTGAGCATTCAGAATGTTTTGCTGTGTTCATTAAACTGCAAACCAAGGTCATCGGCAGTTAGTTTAGCGTCCCCGGGACTTTAAATTATTCGCCAACTTCCGGGAAATCGAGCAAAAGTGGCCCAAAATCACGATGCGCGTAAGGCGGTCTCGGCTACTCTTTCAGTCTTAAAATTAAGGGGGGCTATATTTCGACCTAGAAGCTCGAGACCGGGCGTGCGCTAATTTTACCTGTGTCCATTTCACTGACATCTTAGGACATCAGGAGTTGGTTTAGAGTCCTTGGGACTGGAAAATATTACCCAAATTCTGGCAGATCGAGCCAAAGTTGCTCAAAATCACGATGCGCGTAAGGCGGTCTCGGCTACTCTTTCAGTCTTAAAATGAAGTGGGGCTATATTTCGGCCGACAAGCTCAACACCGACCGTGCGCTCCTTTTGCCTGTGTACATATCACTGAAAACTAAGTTCATCAGGAGTTAGCATAGAGTCCTCGGGACTGGAAAATATTGCCCGAATTCCGGCAAATCGAGCCAAAGATGCTCAAAATCACGATGCGCGTAAGGCGGTCTCGGCTACTCGTTTACTCCGAAAATGAAGTGGAGCTATATTTCGGTTCTACAAGCTCGACACCGAGCGTGCTCTCCTTTTACCTGTGTCCATTTCACTAAGAACTAAGTCCATCAGGATATAGTTTAGAATCCTCGAGACTGGAAGCTATCCTCCAAGTTTCGGCAAATTGAGCCATACTTTCTTAAAATTACGATAAGCGTACGGCAGTTTCGTTTACTCTTCAGTCTTAAAATGAACTGGGGCTACATTTCGGCCTAGAAGCTCGACACCGAGTGTGCGCTCCTGTTACCTGTGACCATTTGACTGAAAACTAAGGCCATCAAGAGTTAGGGTAGAGTCCCCGAGACTGCAAAATATCCCCCAAGTTTTGGCAAATCGAGCCATAGTGGCTAAAAATTTCCATGCGCTTAAGGCGGTTTCGTGTACACTTTCAGTCTTAAAATAAAGTGGGGCTATATTTCGGCCTACAACCTGGAAACCTAGCGTGCGCCCCTTTTACCTGTGTCCATTTCACTAAAAACCAAGGCACTCAGGAGTTAGTTTAGAGCTTCCGGGACTGGAAAATATCCCCCAAGTCCCAGGAAATCAAGCAAAAGTTCGACAAAATTACCATGCGCGTAAGGCGGTCCCGGCTACTCTTTCAGTCTTAAAGTGAAGTGGGGCTATATTTCGGCCCAGAAGCTCGAAAGTGAACGTTCAAAGAGTTTGGCTTTGTCCATTTCACTTAAAACCAAGGCCATCAGGAATTAGTTTAGAGTGCCCGGGACTGGGAATTATCTCCCAAGTTCCGGGAAATCCAGCCGAAGTAGCCCAAAATCACGATGCGCGTAAGGCGGTCTCGGCTAGTCTTTCAGTCTTTAAGTGAAGTAGGGCTATGCTTCGACCCAGAACCTCAAACGTGAGCGTTGAAAAAGTTGTGCTGTGTCCATTTCACTGCAAACCAAGGCAATCAGGAGTTAGTTTAGAGTCCCCGGTACCGGAAAATATCCCCTATTTCCCGGGAAGTCGAGCCAAAGTTGGTCAAAATCACGATGCGCGTAAGGCGGTTCCGGTTACTCTTTTATTCTTAAAGTCAACTGGGGGAATATTTCCGCCCAGAAGCTCGAAAGTGAGCGTTCAAAAAGTTGTGCTGTGTCCATTTCACTCCAGAGCAAGGCCATCAGGAATTACTTTAGAGTCCCCGGGACTGGAAAATATCCCCCAAGTTCCGGGAAATTTAACCGAAATTGGTCAAAATCACGACGCGCGTACGGCGGTCTCGGCTACTCTTTCAGTCTTAAAGTGAAGTGGGGCAATATTTCGGCCCAAAAGCTCGAAACTGAGTGTTTAGAAAGTTTTGCTGTTTCCATTTCACTGCAAAACAAGGCCATCACGAGTTAGTTTAGCGTCCAAGGGACTGGAAATATCCCCCAAGTTACGGGAAATCCACCCGAAGTTAGTCAAAATCACGATGCGCTTAAGGGGGTCTCGGCTACTCTTTCAGTCTGAAGGTAAAGTGGGCTTAGATTTAACTCCAGAAGCTAGAAAGTAAGGCTTCAAAAATTTTTGTCTCTATTTCACTCACATCTTAGACAATCAGGAGTGAGTTTAGAGACTTTGGGACTGGAAAATATCTCCCAAGTTTCGCCAGATCGAGCCGAAGATCCTCAAAATCACAATGCGCGTAATGCGCTCCCGCCTACTCTTTCAGTCTTAAAAAGAAGTAGGGCTATATTTCGGCCAGCAAGCTCGAAAGTGCGCGTTCAAAAAGTGTTCCTGCGTCGATTTCACTGGAAACCAAGGCCATCAGGAGTTAGTTTAGCGTCCACGGGACTGGAAAATAGCCCCCTATTTGCGGGAAATCCAGCCGAATTATCCCAAAATCACGATGCGCGTAAGGCGGTCTCGGCTACTCTTTCAGTGTTAAAGTTAAGTGGGGCTATATTTCCACCCATAAGCTCGAAAGCGAGCGTTCAAAAAGTTTTGCTGTGTCCATTTAACTGCAAACTAAGGCCATCGGAAGTTAGTTTAGCTTCCCCGGGAATTGAAATTATTCGCCAACTTCCGGGAAATCGAGCCGAAGTTGTTCAAAATGACGATGCGCGTAAGGCGGTCTCGGCTACTCTTTCAGTCTTAAAGTGAAGTAGGGCTATATTTCGGCCGAGAAGCTCGAAAGTGAGCATTCAAAAAAAATGTGCTGTGTCCATTTTACTGGAAACCAAGGCCATCGGCAGTTCGTTTAGAGTCCCCGGGACTGGAATATATCCTCGAAGTTCCGGGAAATCGAACGGAAGTTGGTCAAAATCACGATGCGCGTAAGACGGTCTCGGCTACTCTTTCAGTCTTAAAGTAAAGTGGGGCTAAATTTCGGTCCAGAAGCTCGAAAGTGACCCTTTAAAAAGTTACGCTTTCTGCATTTAACTGCAAACCAAGGCCATCAGGAGTTAACTTAAGGTTCCCCGGACTGGAAAATATCCCCCAAGTTCCGGGAAATCGAGTTGAACTTGGTCAAAATCACGATGCTCGTAAGGCGGTCTCGGCTACTATTTCAGTCTTAAAGTAAAACACGGTTGTATTTCGGCCAAGAAGCTCGAAACTGAGCGTTCAAAAAGTTTTCCTGCGTCCATTTCACTGCAAACCAAGGCCATCAGGAGTTAGTTTAGAGTCCCCGGGACTTGAAAATATCGCCAAAATTCTAGAAAATCGAGCGGAAGTTGCTGAAAATCACGATGCGCGTAAGGCGGTCTCGCCTACTCTTTCAGTCGTAAAGTGAGGTGGGGCTATATTTCATCCCAGAAGCTCGAAAATAAGCCTTGAAAAAGTATTATTAAGTTCATTTCACTGCAAACCAAGGCCATCAGGAGTTAGTTTAGTCTCCTCTGGACTGGAAAATATCGCCCAACTTCGGGGAAATCGAGCCGAATTTTGTCAAAATCACGATGCGCGTAAGGCGGTCTCGGCTACTCTTTCATTCTTAAAGTGAACTGGGGCTATATTTCGGCCCAGAAGCTAGAAAGTGAAAGTTTAAAAGGTTTTGCTGTGTCCATTTCATCGCAAACCAAGCCACATCAGCAGATTGTTTAGAGTGTCCGGGACATCAAAATATCCCCCAAGTCCCGGGAAATCGAGCCGAAGTTTGTCAAAATCACGATGCGCGTAAAGCAGTCTCGGCTACTCTTTTAGTCTTAAAGTGACGTGGCTGTATATTTCGGCCCAGAAGCTCGAAAGTGAGTGTTCAAAAAGTTTTGCTCTCTCAATTTAACTGAAAACCAAGGCCATCATGAGTTAGTTTAGAGTCCACGGGACTGGAAAATATCCCTTAAGTTCTGGCAACTCAAGCCGAAGTTGGTCAAAAGCACAATGCGTCTAAGGCGGTCTCGGCTACTATTTCAGTCTTAAAGTGAAGTGGGGCTATATTTCGGCACAGAATTTCGAAAGGAAGCGTTCAAAAAAAATTTGCTGTGTCCATTTCACTGCAGACCAAGGCCATCAGGGGTTAGCTTAGAGTCCTTGGGACTTGAATATATCCCCGAAGCTTCGGGAGATCGAGCCGAAGTTGGTCAAAATCACGATGCGCGTAAGACGGTGTCGGCTACTCTTTCAGTCTTAAACTGAAGTGGGGCTATATTTCGGCTCAGAAGCCCGAAGGGCAGCGTTGAAAAAGTTTTGCTCTCTCCATTTCAATGCAAACCAAGGCAATCAGGAGTTACTTTAGAGTCCCCGGTACCGGAAAATATTCCCCATTTCCCGGGAAATCGAGCCAAAGCTGGTCAAAATCACGATGCGCGTAAGGCGGTGTCGGCTATTCTTTCATTCTTAAAGTGAACTCGGGCTATATTTCGGCCCAGAAGCTCGAAAGTGAAAGTTCAAAAAGTTTTGCTGTGTCCATTTCACCGCGAACCAAGCCACATCAGGAGATAGTTTACAGTCTCCGGGACATCAAAATATCCCCCAAGTTGCGGGAAATCGAGCCGAAGTTTCTCAAACTCACGATGCGCGTAAAGCAGTCTCGGCTACTCTTTTAGTCTTAAAGTGACGTGGCTGTATATTTCGGCCCAGAAGCTCGAAAGTGAGCGTTCAAAAAGTTATGCTGTGCCCATTTCAATGCAAAGCAAGGCCCTCAGGAAGTAGTTTACAGTGCCCGGAACTGGAAAATATCCCCCAAGTTCCGCGAAATCGAGACGAAGTTGGTCAAAATAACGATTCGCGTAAGGCGGTCTCGGCTACTCTTTCAGTCTTAAAGTGAAGTAGGGCTATATTTCGGTCCAGAAGCTCGAAAGTGAGCGTTCAAAAAGTTTTCCTCTCTGAATTTCACTGAAAACCAAGGCCATCATGAGTTAGTTTAGAGTCCCCGGGACTGGAAAATATCTTTTAAGTTCTGGCAACTCAAGCCGAAGTTGGTCAAAATCACGATGCACCTAAGGCGGCCTCGGCTACTCTTTCAGTCTTCAAGTGAAGTGGGGCTCTATTTCGGCCCAGAAGCTCCAAAGTGAGCGCTGCAAAAAATTTGCTGTGTCCATTTCACTGCAAACCAAGGCCATCAGGAGTTAGTTTAGAGTCCCCGCGACTGCAATATATTTCCCAAGTTCCGGAAAATGGAGAAGACGTTGGTCAAAATCACGATGCGCGCAAGACGGTCTTAGCTAGTCTTTCAGTCTTAAAGTGAAGTGGGGCTATATTTCGGCCCAGAAGCTCAAAAGTGAGCGTTCAAAAAGTTTTGCTGTATCCATTTCAATGCAAACGAAGGCGATCAGGGTTTACTTAAGAGTCTTCGGGACTGGAAAATATCCCCCAAGTTCAGGGAAATTTAGCCGAAGTTGGTCAAAATCACGGTGCGCGTTAGGCGGTCTCGCTTACTGTTTCAGTCTTAAGGTTAAGTGAGGCTTTATTCCTGCCCAGGAGCTTGAAAGTGAGCGTTCAAAAAGTTTCCCTGTGTTTATTTCACTGAAAACCAAAGCCATCAGGAGCTAGTTTACAGTCCCTGGGACTGGAAAATATCCCCCAACTTCCGGGAAATCGAGCCGAAGTTGGTCAAAATCACGATTTGCGTAAGGTAGTCTCGGCTTCCCTTTCAGTCCTAAAGTGAAGTGGGGCTATATTTCGGGCCAGAAGCCCGAAAGTAAGCGTTCAAAAAGTTTTGCTGTGTTCATTTCACTGCAAACGAAGGCCATCAGGAGCTAGTTTAGCGTCCCCGGGAAAAGAAAATATGCCCCAAGTTCCGGGAAATTGAGCCGAGGTTGCTCAAAATCACGATGCCCCTAAAGTGGTATCGGCTACTCTTTCTGTCTTAAAGTGAAGAGGGGCTATATTTCGGGCCAGAAGCCCGAAAGTGAGCGTTCAAAAAGTTTTGCTCTGTCCATTTCAATGCAAAGCAAGGCGATCAGGAGTTAGTTTAGAGTACCCGGGACTGGAAAATATCCCCCAATCTCCGAGAAATCGATTCGAAAATGGTCAAAATCACGATGCGCGTAAGGCGGTCTCGGCCACTCTTTCAGTCTTAAAGTGAAGTGGGGCTATATTTCGGCCCAGAAGCTCCAAAGTGAAAGTTCAAAAAGTTTTGCTGTGTCCATTTCATCGCAAACCAAGCCACATCAGCAGATTGTTTACAGTGTCCGGGACATCAAAATATCCCCCAAGTTTCGGGGAATCGAACCGAAGTTGATCAAAATCACGATGCGCGAAACCCGGTATCGGCTACTGTTTCAGTCTTAAAGTGAAATGCGGCTATATTTCGGCCCAGAAGCCCGAAAGTGAGCGTTCAAAAAGTTTTGCTGTGTTCTTTGACCTAAAAACAAGGCCATTGCGAGTTAGTTTAGCGTCCCTGGGACTGGAAAATATTCCCCAAGTTCCGGTAAATCGAGCTGGTCAAAAAAGTTGGTCAAAATCACGATGCTCCCACAGCGGTCTCGGCTACCCTTTAAGTCTTAAAGTGAAGTGGGGCTATATTTCTGTCCAGAAGCTCGAAAGTCAGCGTTCAAAAAGTTTTGCTGTTCCATTTCACTGCAAACCAAAGCTATCAAAGTTAGTTTAGGGTCCCCGTGACTGGAAAATATTCCCCAAGGTCCGGGAAAGCGAGCCGAAGTTGATCAAAATCACGATGCGCGAAATGCGGTCTCGGCTACTGTTTCAGTCTTAAAGTAAAGTGTGGCTATATTTCGGCCCACAAGCTCGAAAGTGAGCGTTCAAAAAGTTTTGCTGTGTCTATTTCACTGCAAAACAAGGCCACCAGGACTTAGGTTAGCGTCGAAGGGACTGGAAAATGTTCCCCAAGTTGCGGGAAAGCGAGCCGAAGTTTCTCAAAATCACAATGCGCGTAAGGTGGTCGCGGTTACTCTTTAAGTCTTCAAGTAAAGTGGGGCTTTATTTCGGCCAGGAAGCTCGAAGGTGAGCGTTCAAAAAGTTTTGCTCTCTCCATTTCAATGCCAAGCAAGGCGATCAGGAGTTAGTTTAGAGTCCCCGGGACTGGAAAATATCCCCCAAGTTCCGACAAATCGATCCGAAAATGGTCAAAATCACGTTGCGCGTAAGGCGATCTCGGCTACTCTTTCAGTCTTAAAGTGAAGTGGGGCTATATTTCGGCCCACAAGCTCCAAAGTGGGCGTTCAAAAAGTTATGCTGTGGGCATTTTAGTGCAAACTAAGGCCATCCGGAGTTAGTTTCGAGTCCCTGGGACTGGAAAATATCCCAAAAGTTGCGTGAAATCGAGCTGAACTTGGTCTAAGTGACGATGCGCGTTAGGCGGTCTCGGCTACTATTTCAGTCTGAAAGTGAAGTGGGATTCTATTTCCGCCCAGAAGCTACAAAGAGAGTGTTCAAAAAGCTTTCCTTTGTCCATTTCACTGGAGACCAGGGCCATCAGGAGTTAGTTTAGAGCCCGCGGAAATGGAATATATCCCTTAAGTTCCGGGAAACCGACCCGAAGTTAGTCAAAATCACGATTTGCGCAAGACGGTCTCGGCTACTCTTTCAGTCTTAAAGTAATGTGGGGCTATATTTCGGTCCAGAAGCTCGAGAGTGAGCGTTCAAAAAGTTTCGCTGTGTCCATTTCACTGAAAACCAAGACAATCAGGAGTTAGTTTAGAGTCCACGGGACTGGAAAATATCCGCCAAGTTCCGGCAAATCGAGCCGAAGTTGGTCAAAATCACGGTGCGCTTAAGGCGGTGTCGGCTATTCTTTCAGTCTTAAAGTGAAGTGGGGCTCTATTTCGGCCCGCAAGCGCAAAGCTAAAAAAAATTACTGTGTCTATTTCACTGCAAACCAAGGCTATCAGGAGTTAGTTTAGAGTCCCCGGGAGTGGAATGTATTTCCCAAGTTCCGGTAAATCGAGAAGACGTTGGTCAAAATCACGATGCGCGTAAGGCGGTCTCGGCTACTCTTTCAGTCTTAAAGTGAAGTGGGGCTATATTTCGGCCCCGAAGCTCAAAAGTGAGCGTTCAAAACCTTTTGCTTTATCCATTTCAATGCAAACCAAGGCCATCAGGGGTTACTTAAGAGTCCTCGGGACTGGAAAATATCCCCCAAGTTCCGGTAAATCGAGCCGAAGTTGGTCAAAATCACGATGTGCGTAAGGTGGTCTCGGCTGCTCTTTCAGTCTTAAAGTGAAGTGGGGCAATATTTCGGCCCAGAAGCTCGAAAGTGAGTGTTTAAAAAGTTTTGCTCTGTCACTTTCAGTGCAAACCAAGGCCATCAGAAGTTAGTTTAGAGTCCCCGGGACTGGAGAATATGCCCCAAGTCCCGGCAAATCGATCCGAAGTTGATCAAATTCATGATGCGCGTAACGTGGTCTCGGCTACTGTGTCAGTCCTAAAGTGAAGTGTGGCTATATTTCGGCCCACAAGCTAGAAAGTGAGCGTTCAAAAAGTTTTGTTGTGTCCATTTTACTTCAAAACAAGGCCATCAGGACTTAGTTTAGCGTCCAAGGGACTGCAAAATATCCCCCAAGTTCCGGGAAATCCATTCCAAGTTCGTCAAAATTACGATGCGCTTAAGGCGGTCTCATCTACTCTTTCAGTCTTAAAGTAAAGTAGGGCTATATTTCTGCCCAGAAGCTCCAAAGTTGTGCTCTGTCCATTTCACTGAAAACCAAGGCCATCAGGAGTTACTTTAGAGTCCCTTTGCCTGGAATATATCCCCCAACTTTCGGGAAATAAACGCGAAATTGGTCAAAATCACGATTCGCTCAAGACGGTCTCGCCTACTCTTTCAGTCTTAAAGTAAAATGGGGCTCTATTTCGGCCCAGAAGCTCGAGAGTGAGCGTTCAAAAACTTTCGCTGTGTCCATTTCACTGCAAACCAAGACAAGCAGGAGTTAGTTGAGAGTCCCCGGGACTGGAAAATATCCCCTAAGTTCCGGAAAATCAACCCGAAGTTCGTCAAAATCACGATGCGCGTAAGGCGGTCTCGGCTACTCTTTCAGTGTTAAAGTAATGGGGGGCTATATTTTGGCCCAGAAGCTCGAAATTGAGCGTTCAAAAAGTTTTGCTGGGTCCATTTTACTGCAAACCAAGGCCATCAGGAATTAGTCTAGAGTTCTCAGAACTGGAATATATCCCCTTAGTTCCGGCAAATCGAGCCGAAGTTGCTCAAAATCACGATGCACGTAAGGCGGTCTCGGCTACTCTTTCAGTCTTCAAGTGAAGTGGGCTTCTATTTCGGTCCAGAAGCTCGAAAGTATGCGTTCAAAAACTTTTTCTGTTTCCGTTTCACTGCAAACCAAGACCAGCACGCGTTAGTTAAGAGTCCCCGGGACTGGAAAATATTTCGCAAGTATTGGGAAATCGAGCCGAAGTTGATCAAAATCACGATGCGAAACGTGGTGTTGGCTACTGTTTTACTCTTAAAGTAAAGTATGGCTATATTTCGGCCCACAAGCTCGAAAGTGAGCGCTCAAAAAGCTTTGCTGTGTCCATTTCACTGCCAAACAAGGCCATCGGCACCTAGTTTAGTGTCCAAGGGACTGGAAAATATCCCCCAAGTTCAGGGAAATCCACCCGAAGTTTGTCAAAATCACGATGCGCGTAAGGCGGTCTCGGATACTTTTTCAGTATTAAAGTAAAGTGGGCTATATTTCGGCCCAGAAGCTTGAAGGTGAGCGTTCAAAAAGTTTTGCTGTCTCCATTTCACTGCAAACGAAGGCCATCAGGAGTTAGTTTAGAGTCCCTGGGACTGGAAAATATCCCCCAAGTTCCGGAATATCGACCCGAAGGTGGCCAAAATCACGACGCGCGCACGCCGGTGTCGGCTACTCTTTAAGTCGTAAGTGATGTGGGACTATATTTCGGCCTAGAAGCTCGAAAGTGTGCGTTCAAAAACTTGTGCTGTGTGAATTTCACTGCAAACCATGGCAATCAGGAGTAAGTTTAGAGTCCCCGGGACTGGAAAATATTACCCAAGTTCCAGGAAAGTGAACAGAAGTTGATCAAAATCACGATGCGCGTAACGCGGTCTCGGCTACTGTTTCAGTCTTAAAGTGAAGTGTGGCTATATTTAGGCCCACAAGCTCGAAAGTGAGCGTTCAAAAAGTTTTGCTGTGTCCATTTCACTGCAAACCAAGGCCATCAGGAGTTAGTTTAGAGTTCCTGGGACTGGAAAATATCCCCCAAGTTCCGGAATATCGACCCGAAGTTTGTCAAACTCACGCTGCGAGCAAGGCGGTCTCGGCTACTCTTTGAGTCTTAAGTGAAGTGGGGCTATATTTCGGCCCAGAATCTCCAAAGTGTGCGTTCGAAAAGTTTTGCTGTGTCCATTTCACTTCAAAACAAGGCCATCAGGACTTAGCTTAGCGTCCAACGGACTGGAAAATATCCCCCAAGTTCCGGGAAATCCATTCGAAGTTCGTCAAAATTACGATATACGTAAGGCGGTTTCGGCTACTCTTTCAGTCTTAAAGTGAAGTCGGGCTATATTTCTGTCCAGAAGCTCGAAAGTTAGCGTTCAAAAAGTTTTGCTGTGTCCATTTTACTGCAAACCAAAGCTATCTAAAGTTAGTTTAGGGTCCCCGGGACTGGAAAATATTTCCCAAGTTCCGGGAAAGCGAGCCGAAGTTTCTCAAAATCACGATGCGCGAAAGCGGTCTCGGGTACTGTTTCAGTCTTAAAGTGTGGCTATATTTCGGCCCACAAGCTCGAAAGTGAGCGTTCAAAAAGTTTTGCTCTCTCCATTTCAATGCAAAGCAAGGCGATCAGGAGTTAGTTTAGAGTCCCCGGGACTGGAAAATATCCCCCAAGTTCCGACAAATCGATCCGAAAATGGGCAAAATCACGATGCGCGTAAGGCGATCTCGGCTACTCTTTCAGTCTTAAAGTGAAGTGGCGCTATATTTCGGGCCAGAAGCTCCAAAATGGGCGTTCAAAAAGTTATGCTGTGCGAATTTCAGTGCAAGCCAAGGCCATCCGGAGTTAGTTTAGAGTCCCCCGGACTGGAAAATATCCCAAAAGTTGCTTGAAATCGAGCTGAACTTGGTCTAACTGACGATGCGCGTGAGGCGGTCTCGGCTACTATTTTAGTCTGAAAGTGAACTGGGATTCTATTTCGGCCCAGAAGCTACAAAGGGAGTGTTCAGAAAGCTTTCCTTTGTCCATTTCACTGAAAACCAAGGCCATCAGGAGTTAGTTTAGAGACCGCGGAAATGGAATATATCCCCCAAGTTGCGGGAAACCGACCCGAAGTTAGTCAAAATCACGATTTGCGCAAGACGGTCTCGGCTACTCTTTCAGTCTTAAAGTAAAGTGGGGCTATATTTCGGTCCAGAAGCTCGAGAGTGAGCGTTCAAAAAGTTTCGCTGTGTCCATTTCACTGAAAACCAAGACAATCAGGAGTTAGTTTAGAGTCCACGGGACTGGAAAATATCCCCCAAGTTCCGGTAAATCGAGCCGAAGTTGGTCAAAATCACGGTGCGCTTAAGGCGGTGTCGGCTACTCCTTCAGTCTTAAAGTGAATTGGGGCTCTATTTCGGCCCACAGGCTCAAAGCTCAAAAAAATTACTGTGTCTATTTCACTGCAAACCAAGGCTATCAGGAGTTAGTTTAGAGTCCCCGGGACTGGAAAATGTATTTCCCAAGTTCCGGAAAATCGAGAAGACGTTGGTCAAAATCACGATGCGCGTAACGCGGTCTCGGCTGCTCTTTCAGTCTTAAAGTGAAGTGGGGCTATATTTCGGCCCCGAAGCTCAAAAGTGAGCGTTCAAAAAGTTTTGCTGTATCCATTTCAATGCAAACCAAGGCCATCAGGGGCTACTTAAGAGTCCTCGGGACTGGAAAATATCCCCCAAGTTCCGGTAAATCGAGCCGAAGTTGGTCAAAATCACGATGTGCGTAAGGTGGTCTCGGCTACTCTTTCAGTCTTAAAGTGAAGTGGGGCAATATTTCGGCCCAGAAGCTCGAAAGTGAGTGTTTAAAAAGTTTTGCTCTGTCACTTTCAGTGCAAACCAAGGCCATCAGAAGTTAGTTTAGAGTCGCCGGGACTGGAGAATATCCCCCAAGTCCCGGCAAATCGAGCCGAAGTTGATCAAATTCATGATGCGCGTAACGTGGTCTCGGCTACTGTGTCAGTCCTAAAGTGAAGTGTGGCTATATTTCGGCCCACAAGCTAGAAAGTGAGCGTTCAAAAAGTTTGGTTGTGTCCATTTTACTTCAAAACAAGGCCATCAGGACTTAGTTTAGCGTCCAAGGGACTGCAAAATATCCCCCAAGTTCCGCGAAATCCATTCCAAGTTCGTCAAAATTACGATGCGCGTAAGGCGGTCTCATCTACTCTTTCAGTCTTAAAGTAAAGTGGGGCTATATTTCTACCCAGAAGCTCCAAAGTTGTGCTCTGTCCATTTCACTGAAAACCAAGGCCATCAGGAGTTACTTTAGAGTCCCTTTGACTGGAATATACCCCCCAAGTTTCGGGAAATAAACGCGAAATTGGTCAAAATCACGATTCGCTCAAGACGGTCTCGCCTACTCTTTCAGTCTTAAAGTAAAATGGGGCTCTATTTCGGCCCAGAAGCTCGAGAGTGAGCGTTCAAACACTTTCGCTGTGTCCATTTCACTGCAAACCAAGACAAGCAGGAGTTAGTTGAGAGTCCCAGGGACTGGAAAATATCCCCCAAGTTTTGGCAGATCGAGCCATAGTGGCTAAAAATTTCCATGCGCTTAAGGCGGTTTCGTGTACACTTTCAGTCTTAAAATAAAGTGGGGCTATATTTCGGCCTACAACCTGGAAACCTAGCGTGCGCCCCTTTTACCTGTGTCCATTTCACTAAAAACCAAGGCATTCAGGAGTTAATTTAGAGCTTCCGGGACTGGAAAATATGCCCCTAGTCCCAGGAAATCAAGCCGAAGTTTGACAAAATTACCATGCGTAAGGCGGTCCCGGCTACTCTTTCAGTCTTAAAGTGAAGTGGGGCTCTATTTCGGTCCAGAAGCTCCAAAGTGAGCGCTGCAAAAATTTTGCTGTGTCCATTTCACTGCAAACCAAGGCAATCAGGAGTTAGTTTAGAGTCCCCGCGACTGACATATATTTCCCAAGTTCCGGAAAATGGAAAAGACGTTGGTCAAAATCACGATGCGCGCAAGACGGTCTAGGCTAGTCTTTCAGTCTTAAAGTGAAGTGGGGCTATATTTCGGCCCAGAAGCTCAAAAGTGAGCTTCAAAAAGTTTTGCTGTATCCATTTCAATGCAAACGAAGGCCATCAGGGGTTACTTAAGAGTTTTCGGGACCGGAAAATATCGCCCAAGTTCAGGGAAATTTAGCCGAAGTTGGTCAAAATCACGGTGCGCGTTAGGCGGTCTCGCTTACTGTTTCAGTCTTAAAGTGAAGTGAGGCTTTATTCCTGCCCAGGAGCTTGAAAGTGAGCGTTCAAAAAGTTTCCCTGTGTTTATTTCACCGCAATTCAAAGCCTTCAGGAGCTAGTTTAGAGTCCCCGGGACTGGAAAATATCCCCCAACTTCCGGGAAAGCGAGCCGAAGTTGGTCAAAATCACGATTTGCGTAAGGTAGTCTCGGTTACTCTTTCAGTCTTAAAGTGAAGTAGGGCTATATTTCGGGCCAGAAGCCCGAAAGTGAGCGTTCAAAGAGTTTTGCTGTGTACATTTCACTGCAAAACAAAGCCATCAGGGGTTAGTTTAGAGTCCCCGGGACTGAAAAATATTGCCCAAGTTCCGGGGAATCGAACCGAAGTTGAACAAAATCACGATTCGGTTAAGGGGTTTTTGGTTACTCTTTCAGTCTTAAGGTAAAGTGGGCTTAGATTTAACTCCAGAAGCTCGAAAGTAAGGCTTCAAAAATTTTTGTATCTATTTCACTCACATCTTAGACAATCAGGAGTGGGTTTAGAGACTTTGGGACTGGAAAATATCTCCCAAGTTTCGCCAGATCGAGCCGAAGATCCTCAAAACCACAATGCGCGTAAGACGCTCCCGCCTACTCTTTCAGTCTTAAAAAGAAGTAGGGCTATATTTCGGCCAGCAAGCTCGAAAGTGCGCGTTCAAAAAGTGTTCCTGTGTCCATTTCACTGGAAACCAAGACGATTAGGAGTTAGTTTAGAGTCCTTGGGACTGGAAAATATCCCCCTATTTGCGGGAAATCGAGCCGAAGTATCCCAAAATCACGATGCGCGTAAGGCGCTCCAGCCTACTCTTTCAGTCTTAAAGTTAAGTGGTGCTATATTTCGACCCATAAGCTCGAAAGTGAGCGTTCAAAAAGTTTTGCTGTGTCCATTTAACTGCAAACTAAAGCCATCGGAAGTTAGTTTAGCTTCCCCGGGAATTGAAAATATTCGCCAACTTCCGGAAAATCGAGCCGAAGTTGGTCAAAATTACGATGCGTGTAAGGCGGTCTCGGCTACTCTTTCAGTCTTAAAGTTAAGTGGGGCTATATTTCGACCCATAAGCTCGAAAGTGAGCGTTCAAAAAGTTTTGCTGTGTCCATTTAACTGCAAACTAAGGCCATCGGAAGGTAGTTTAGCTTCCCCGGGAATTGAAAATATTCGCCATTTTTCGGGAAATCGAACCGAAGTTCGTCAAAATTACCATGCGCGTAAGGCGGTCTCGGCTACTCTTTCAGTCTTAAAGTGAAGTAGGGCTATATTTCGGCCAAGAAGCTGGAAAGTGAGCGTCCAAAAAAATGTGCTGTGTCCATTTCACTGCAAACCAAGGCCAGCAGCAGTTAGTTTAGAGTCCCCGGGACTGGAATATATCCCCGAAGTTCCGGGAAATCGAACGGAAGTTGGTCAAAATCACCATGCGCGTAAGACGGTCTCGGCTACTCTTTCAGTCTTAAAGTAAAGTGGGGCTATATTTCGACCCAGAAGCTCGAAAGGGACCCTTTAAAAAGTTACGCTTTCTGCATTTAACTGCAAACCAAGGCCATCAGGAGTTAGTGTAAAGTCCCCCGGACTGGAAAATATCCCCCAAGTTCCGGGAAATCGAGCTGAACTTGCTCAAAATCACGATGCTCGTAAGGCGGTCTCGCCCACTATTGCAGTCTTAAAGTGAAATACGGCTGTATTTCGGCCCAGAAGCTCGGAACTGAGCGTTCAAAAAGTTTTCCTGCGTCTATTTCACTGCAAACCAAGGCCATCAGGAATTAGTTTAGAGACCCTGCGACTTGAAAATCTCGCCAAAATTCTAGAAAATCGAGCGGAAGTTGCTCAAAATCACGATGCGCGTCAGGCGGTCTCGCCTACTCTTTCAGTCTTAGAGTCAAGTGGGGCTATATTTCATCCCAGAAGCTCGAAAGTAAGCCTTCAAAAAGTGTTACTGTGTTCATTTCACTGCAAACCAAGGCCATCAGGAGTTAGTTTAGACTCGTCGGGGCTGGAAAATATCGCCCAAGTTCGGGGAAATCGAGCCGAATTTTGTCAAAATCACGATGCGCGTAAGGCGGTCTCGGCTACTCTTTCATCCTTAAAGTGAACTGGGGCTATATTTCGGCCCAGAAGCTAGAAAGTGAAAGTTCAAAAAGTTTTGCTTTGTCCATTTCACCGCAAACCAAGCCACATCAGCAGATTGTTTAGAGTGTCCGGGACATCAAAATATCCCCCAAGTCCCGGGAAATCGAGCCGAAGTTTGTCAAAATCACGATGCGCGTAAAGCAGTCTCGGCTACTCTTTTAGTCTTAAAGTGACGTGGCTGTATATTTCGGCCCAGAAGCTCGAAAGTGAGCGTTCAAAAAGTTTTGCTCTCTCAATTTAACTGAAAACCAAGGCCATCATGAGTTAGTTTAGAGTCCACGGGACTGGAAAATATCCCTTAAGTTCTGGCAACTCAAGCCGAAGTTGGTCAAAATCACGATGCGTCTAAGGCGGTCTCGGCTACTATTTCAGTCTTAAAGTGAAGTGGGGCTATATTTCGGCCCAGAATTTCGAAAGTAAGCGTTCAAAAAAATTTGCTGTGTCCATTTCACTGCAGACCAAGGCCATCAGGGGTTAGTTTAGAGTCCTTGTGACTTGAATATATACCCGAAGTTTCGGGAAATCGAGCCGAAGTTGGTCAAAATCACGATGCGCGTAAGACGGTCTCGGCTATTCTTTCAGTCTTAAACTGAAGTGGGGCTATATTTCGGCTCAGAAGCTCGAAGGGGAGCGTTGAAAAAGTTTTGCTCTCTTCATTTCAATGCAAACCAAGGCAATCAGGAGTTACTGTAGAGTCCCCGGTACCGGAAAATATTCCCCATTTCCCGGGAAATCGAGCCAAAGTTGGTCAACATCACGATGCGCGTAAAGCAGTCTCGGCTACTCTTTCATTCTTTGAAGTGAACTCGGGCTATATTTCGGCCCAGAAGCTAGAAAGTGAAAGTTCAAACAGTTGTGCTGTGTCCATTTCACCGCGAACCAAGCAACATCAGGAGATAGTTTACAGTGTCCGGGACATCAAAATATCCCCCAAGTCCCGGGAAATCGAGCCGAAGTTTGTCAAAATCACGATGCGCGTAAAGCAGTCTCGGCTACTCTTTGAGTCTTAAAGTGACGTGGCTGTATATTTCAGCCCAGAAGCCCGAAAGTGAGCGTTCAAAAAGTTATGCTGTGCCCATTTCACTGCAAAGCAAGGCCCTCAGGAAGTAGTTTACAGTGCCCGGAACTGGAAAATATCCCCCAAGTTCCGCGAAATCGAGACGAATTTGGTCAAAATAACGATTCGCGGAAGGCAGTCTCGGCTACTCTTTCAGTCTTAAAGTGAAGTAGGGCTATATTTCGGTCCAGAAGCTCGAAAGTGAGCGTTCAAAAAGTATTTCTTTCTGAATTTCACTGAAAACCAAGGCCATCATGAGTTAGTTTAGAGTCCCCGGGACTGGAAAATATCTTTTAAGTTCTGGCAACTCAAGCCGAAGTTGGTCAAAATCACGACGCGCCTAAGGCGGCCTCGGCTACTCTTTCAGTCTTAAAGTGAAGTGGGTCTCTATTTCGGTCCAGAAGCTCCAAAGTGAGCGCTGCAAAAAATTTGCTGTGTCCATTTCACTGCAAACCAAGGCCATCAGGAGTTAGTTTAGAGTCCCCGTGACTGCCATGTATTTCCCAAGGTCCGGAAAATGGAGAAGACGTTGGTCAAAATCACGATGCGCGCAAGACGGTCTTGGCTAGTCTTTCAGTCTTAAAGTGAAGTGGGGCTATATTTCGGCCCAGAAGCTCAAAAGTGAGCTTCAAAAAGTTTTGCTGTATCCATTTCAATGCAAACGAAGGCCATCAGGGGTTACTTAAGAGTCTTCGGGACTGGAAAATATCGCCCAAGTTCAGGGAAATTTAGCCGAAGTTGGTCAAAATCACGGTGCGCGTTAGGCGGTCTTGCTTACTGTTTCAGTCTTAAAGTGAAGTGAGGCTTTATTCCTGCCCAGGAGCTTGAAAGTGAGCGTTCAAAAAGTTTCCCTGTGTTTATTTCACCGCAAACCAAAGCCTTTAGGAGCTAGTTTAGAGTTCCCGGGACTGGAAAATATCCCCCAACTTCCGGGAAAGCGAGCCGAAGTTGGTCAAAATCACGATTTGCGTAAGGTAGTCTCGGCTACTCTTTCAGTCTTAAAGTGAAGTGGGGCTATATTTCGGGCCAGAAGCCCGAAAGTGAGCGTTCAAAAAGTTTTGCTGTGTCCATTTCACTGCAAACCAAGGCCATCAGGGGTTAGTTTAGAGTCCCCGGACTGAAAAATCTTGCCCAAGTTCCGGGGAATCGAACCGAAGTTGAACAAAATCACGGTGCGCGAAATGCGGTATCGGCTACTGTTTCAGTCTTAAAGTGAAGTGGGGCTATATTTCGGCCCAGAAGCCCGAAAGTGAGCGTTCAAAAAGTTTTGCTGTGTTCTTTGACTGAAAAACAAGGGCATCACGAGTTAGTTTAGCGTCCGTGGGACTGGAAAATATTCCCCAAGTTCCGGTAAATCGAGCTGAAGTTGGTCAAAATCACGATGCTCCCAAAGCGGTCTTGACTACCCTTTCAGTCTTAAAGTGAAGTGGGGCTAAATTTCTGTCCAGAAGCTCGAAAGTGAGCGTTCAAAAAGTTTTGCTGTGTACATTTCACTGTAAACCAAAGCGATCAAAAGTTAGTTTAGAGTCCCCGGGACTGGAAAATATTCCCCAAGTTCCGGGAAAGCGAGTCGAAGTTGACCAAAATCACGATGCGCGAAATACGTTCTCGGCTACTGTTTCAGTCTTAAAGTAAAGTGTGGCTATATTTCGGCCGACAAGCTCAAAAGTGAGCGTTCAGAAAGTTTTGCTGTGTCCGTTTCACTGCAAAGCAAGGCCATCAGGACTTAGTTTAGCGTCCAAGGGACTGGAAAATTTTCCCCAAGTTCCGGGAGATCCACGCGAAGTTTGTCAAAATCACAATGCGCGTAAGGTGGTCTTGGTTACTCTTTAAGAGGCCCTGCGCCTAAGAAACGACCGATGATTTCCGGCGAAAAAATAAAATCGGCCGATTTTTATCTCCCAAGTAGAGGTTACCGAATACTATTTAAAAATGAATTTCTTTTGTTTCAGTTTCGCTTTAAACCAAAAATATCGAGCCGCAAAGTTTTTCGGTCTGAAAGCAGCAAAATCAGGCCGAAAATAAGCCCCCGCAAAAAACTGTTCAGAAATTACTATCGCAACGCAAAATAATGAGAAAACTACACAGTGTTGAAGAAAAAGGCCTTTTAATGCAATATCATTCGATAAACATCAAAAAACTGCCGAAGCGATTAACAAATAAAGTTTCAAATATTGCATAGTAAATTAGATGGAGCGTTGGAGCTGATTTTAAAATAATGATTTCTCAAAAGTTCAACGCTTTTGAAAGCAATCACAGTGATGAATGAGACATTGGAGGGATACAAATCACGTTTCTGGAAAAACATTTTTCGGCCAAAGTATATTGACCTTGTACAAAGCGTTCAAAGTTACCGTTTTTACCGTTATCCTGCTACTTCGGCGAAACGCTTCTCTTTTGCCAATACGGCCGTGGATAGCGCGGTAAACGCCACTTTAAACCTTGCTTGGCATTCAGAGACTATCCTGAGTAGAAGGATGTAGAATTGAAAGGGAAAGGAAGATGAAAAATACGCAGAAAAACAAAATAACTCGAAATTACCATCTGCTAACGAAAGTTGAATCTGGAAAATGTCGTCGCGTGACAGCGGCCAATGACGTCATTTGTCACGTAAAGGTCGCAAGAGCGTGGGAAAACGAGTCTGCAATGTCCTTTGGGCGGTCAGCGGCTAGAGATCCAGTCGTGACCCATAACTCAGATCACGCTGCGGCCAAAACGGTGTGGCGGTTGGGGAAGTTTTTCTTTTTGAGTGACCATCATTTGTGAAAAATAACATAACATTGTTCCACTAAACGTTTTCTGGCCGGGAAAAATTGTTTTCCTATTTGTGCATTCGTTTGGATTCAACCGCTATTGATACAAATGAGGTCAATGGCCGCTGTCACGCGACGACATTTTCCAGATTCAACTTTCGTTAGCAGATGGTAATTTCGAGTTATTTTGTTTTTCTGCGTATTTTTCATCTTCCTTTCCCTTTCAATTCTACATCCTTCTACTCAGGATAGTCTCTGAATGCCAAGCAAGGTTTAAAGTGGCGTTTACCACGCTATCCACGGCCGTATTGGCAAAAGAGAAGCGTTTCGCCGAAGTAGCAGGATAACGGTAAAAACGGTAACTTTGAACGCTTTGTACAAGGTCAATATACTTTGGCCGAAAAATGTTTTTCCAGAAACGTGATTTGTATCCCTCCAATGTCTCATTCATCACTGTGATTGCTTTCAAAAGCGTTGAACTTTTGAGAAATCATTATTTTAAAATCAGCTCCAACGCTCCATCTAATTTACTATGCAATATTTGAAACTTTATTTGTTAATCGCTTCGGCAGTTTTTTGATGTTTATCGAATGATATTGCATTAAAAGGCCTTTTTCTTCAACACTGTGTAGTTTTCTCATTATTTTGCGTTGCGATAGTAATTTCTGAACAGTTTTTTGCGGGGGCTTATTTTCGGCCTGATTTTGCTGCTTTCAGACCGAAAAACTTTGCGGCTCGATATTTTTGGTTTAAAGCGAAACTGAAACAAAAGAAATTCATTTTTAAATAGTATTCGGTAACCTCTACTTGGGAGATAAAAATCGGCCGATTTTATTTTTTCGCCGGAAATCATCGGTCGTTTCTTAGGCGCAGAGCCTCTTAAGTCTTAAAGTAAAGTGGGGCTTTATTTCGGCCAGGAAGCTCGAAGGTGAGCGTTCAAAAAGGTTTGCTCTGTCCATTTCACTGCAAACCAAGGCCATCAGGAGTTAGTTTAGAGTTCCTGGGACTGGAAAATATCCCCCAAGTTCCGGAATATCGACCCGAAGTTTGTCAAACTCACGATGCGAGCAAGGCGGTCTCGGGTACTCTTTCAGTCTTAAGTGAAGTGGGGCTATATTTCGGCCCAGAATCTCCAAAGTGTGCGTTTAAAAAATTGTGCTGTGTCCATTTCAGTGCAAACCAAGGCCATCACGAGTTAGTTTATAGTCCCCGGGACTGGAAAATATCCCCCAAGTCCCTGGAATATGAGCCGAAGTTGATCAAATTCATGATGCGCGTAACGTGGTCTCGACTACTGTTTCAGTCTTAAAGTCAAGTGTGCCTATATCTCGGCCCACAAGCTAGAAAGTGAGCGTTCAAAAAGTTTTGCTGTGTCCATTTCACTTCAAAACAAGGCAATCAGGACTTAGTTTAGCGTCCATGCGACTGGAAAATATACCCCAAGTTCCGGAAAATCCATTCGAAGTTCGCCAAAATTACGATATACGTAAGGCGGTTTCGGCTACTCTTTCAGTCTTAAAGTAAAGTCCGGCTATATTTCTGTCCAGAAGCTCGAAAGTCAGCGTTCAAAAAGTTTTGCTGTGTGCATTTCACTGCAAAACAAAGCTATCAAAAGTTAGTTTAGGGTCCCCGGGACTGGAAAATATTCCCCAAGTTCCGGGAAAGCGAGCCGAAGTTGATCAAAATCACGATGCGCGAAATGCGGTCTCTGCTACTCTTTCAATCATAAAGTAAACTGTGGCTGTATTTCGGCCCACAAGCTCGAAAGTGAGCGTTCAAAAAGTTTCGCTTTGTCCATTTCAATGCAAAGCAAGGCGATCAGGAGTTAGTTTAGAGTCCCCGGGACTGGAAAATATCCCCCAAGTTCCGACAAATCGATCCGAAAATGGTCAAAATCACGATGCGCGTAACGCGATCTCGGCTACTCTTCCAGTCTTAAAGTGAAGTGGGGCTATATTTCGGCCCAGAAGCTCCAAAGTGGGCGTTCAAAAAGTTATGCTGTGCGCATTTCAGTGCAAACCAAGGCCACCCGGAGTTAGTTTAGAGTCCCCCAGACTGGAAAATATCCCAAAAGTTGCGCGAAATCGAGCTGAACTTGGTCTAACTCACGATGCGCGTGAGTCTGTCTCGGCTACTATTTCAGTCTGAAAGTGAAGTGGGATTCTATTTCGGCCCAGAAGCTACAAAGAGAGTGTTCAAAAAGCTTTCCTTTGTCCATTTCACTGAAAACCAAGGCCATCAGGATTTAGTTTAGAGACCGCGGAAATGGAATATATCTCCCAAGTTCCGGGAAACCGACCCGAAGTTGGTCAAAATTACGATTTGCGCAAGACGGTCTCGGCTACTCTTTCAGTCTTAAAGTAAAGTGGGGCTATATTTCGGTGCAGAAGTTCGAGAGTGAGCGTTCAAAAAGTTTCGCTGTGTCCATTTCACTGAAAACCAAGACAATCAGGAGTTAGTTTAGAGTTCCCAAGACTGGAAAATATCCCCCAAGTTCCGGTAAATCGAGCCGAAGTTGGTCAAAATCACGGTGCGCTTAAGGCGGTGTCGGCTACTCCTTCAGTCTTAAAGTGAAGTGGGGCTCTATTTCGCCCCCCAAGCTCTAAGCTCAAAAAAAATTACTGTGTCTATTTCACTGCAAACCAAGGCTATCAGGAGTTAGTTTAGAGTCCCCAGGAGTGGAATGTATTTCCCAAGTTCCGGAAAATCGAGAAGACGTTGGTCAAAATCACGATGCGTGTAAGACGGTCTCGGCTACTCTTTCAGTCTTAAAGTGAAGTGGGGCTATATTTCGGCCCCGAAGCTCAAAAGTGAGCGTTCAAAAAGTTTTGCTGTATCCATTTCAATGCAAACCAAGGCCATCAGGGGCTACTTAAGAGTCCTCGGGACTGGAAAATATCCCCCAAGTTCCGGTAAATCGAGCCGAAGTTGGTCAAAATCACGATGTGCGTAAGGTGGTCTCGGCTACTCTTTCAGTCTTAAAGTGAAGTGGGGCAATATTTCGGCCCAGAAGCTCGAAAGTGAGTGTTTAAAAAGTTTTGCTCTGTCACTTTCAGTACAAACCAAGGCCATCAGAAGTAAGTTTAGAGTCCCCAGGACTGGAGAATATCCCCCAAGTCCCGGCAAATCGAGCCGAAGTTGATCAAATTCATGATGCGCGTAACGTGGTCTCGGCTACTGTGTCAGTCCTAAAGTGAAGTGTGGCTATATTTCGGCCCACAAGCTAGAAAGTGAGCGTTCAAAAAGTTTTGTTGTGTCCATTTTACTTCAAAACAAGGCCATCAGGACTTAGTTTAGCGTCCAAGGGACTGCAAAATATCCCCCAAGTTCCTGGAAATCCATTCGAAGTTCGTCAAAATTACGATGCGCGTAAGGCGGTCTCATCTACTCTTTCAGTCTTAAAGTAAAGTGGGGCTATATTTCTGCCCAGAAGCTCCAAAGTTGTGCTCTGTCCATATCACTGAAAACCAAGGCCATCAGGAGTTACTTTAGAGTCCCTTTGACTGGAATATATCCCCCAAGTTTGGGGAAATAAACGCGAAATTGGTCAAAATCACGATTCGCTCAAGACGGTCTCGCCTACTCTTTAAGTCTTAAAGTAAACTGGGGCTCTATTTCGTTCCAGAAGCTCGAGAGTGAGCGTTCAAAAACTTTCACTGTGTCTATTTCACTGCAAACCAAGACAAGCAGGAGTTAGTTGAGAGTCCCCGGGACTGGAAAATATCCCCGAAGTTCGGGGAAATCCACCTGAAGTTTGTCAAAATCACGATGCGCGTAAGGCGGTTTCGGCTACTCTTTCAGTGTTAAAGTAATGGGGGGCTATATTTTTGCCCAGAAGCTCGAAATTGAGCGTTCAAAAGGTTTTGCTGCGTCCATTTTACTGCAAACCAAGGCCATCAGGAATTAGTTTAGAGTCCTCAGAACTGGAATATATCCCCTTAGTTCCGGCAAATCGAGCCGAAGTTACTCAAAATCACGATGCACGTAAGGCGGTCTCGGCTACTCTTTCAGTCTTCAAGTGAGGTGGGGTTCTATTTCGGTCCAGAAGCTCGAAAGTATGCGTTCAAACACTTTTTCTGTTTCCGTTTCACTGCAAACCAAGACAAGCACGAGTTAGTTCAGAGTCCCCGGGACTGGAAAATATTTCGCAAGTATTGGGAAATCGAGCCGAAGTTGATCAAAATCACGATGCGCGAAACGTGGTCTCGGCTACTGTTTCAGTCTTAAAGTGAAGTATGGCTATATTTCGGCCCACAACCTCGAAAGTGAGCGTTCAAAAACCTTTGCTGTGTCCATTTTACTGCAGACCAAGGACGTTGGGGGTCAGTTTAGAGTTCCCGGGACTGGAAAATATCCCCCAAGTTCCGGGAAATGTAACCGAAGTTGGTCAAAATCACGACGCCCGTACGGCGGTCTCGGCTACTCTTTTAGTCTTAAAGCGAAGTGGGGCAATATTTCGGCCCAGAAGCTCGAAACTGAGTGTTTAAAAAGTTTTGCTGTGTCCATTTCACTGCAAACCAAGGCCATCACGACTTAGTTTAGCGTCCAAGGGACTGGAAATATCCCCCAAGTTACGGGAAATCCACCCGAAGTTAGTCAAAATCACGATGCGTTTAAGGAGGTCTCGGCTACTCTTTCAGTCTTAAGGTAAAGTGGGCTTAGATTTAACTCCAGAAGCTCGAAAGTAAGGCTTCAAAAAGTTTTGTATCTATTTCACTCACATCTTAGACAATCAGGATTGAGTTTAGAGACTTTGGGACTGGAAAATATCTCCCAAGTTTCGCCAGATCGAGCCGAAGATCCTCAAGATCACAATGCGCGTAAGGCGCTCCCGCCTACTCTTTCAGTCTTAAAAAGAAGTAGGGCTATATTTCGGCCAGCAAGCTCGAAAGTGCGCGTTCAAAAAGTGTTCCTGTGTCCATTTCACTGGAAACCAAGGCCATCAGGAGTTAGTTTAGAGTCCCCGGGACTGGAAAATATCCCCCTATTTGCGGCAAATCCAGCCGAAGTATCCCAAAATCACGATGCGCGTAAGGCGGTCTCGGCTACTCTTTCAGTGTTAAAGTTAAGTTGGGCTATATTTCGACCCATAAGCTCGAAAGTGAGCGTTCAAAAAGTTTTGCTGTGTCCATTTAACTGCAAACTAAGGCCATCGGAAGTTAGTTTAGCTTGTCCGGGAATTGAAAATATTCGCCAACTTCCGGGAAATCGAGCCGAAGTTGATCAAAATTACGATGCGCGTAAGGCGGTCTCGGCTACTCTTTCAGTCTTAAAGTGAAGTAGGGCTATATTTCGGCCGAGAAGCTGGAAAGTGAGCGTTCAAAAAAATGTGCTGTGTCCATTTCACTGCAAACCAAGGCCAGCAGCAGTTAGTTTAGAGTCTCCGGGACTGGAATATATCCCCGAAGTTCCGGGAAATCAAGAGAGATCATTGTGATCCTCAAGATCACAATGCGCGTAAGGCGCTCCCGCCTACTCTTTCAGTCTTAAAAAGAAGTAGGGCTATATTTCGGCCAGCAAGCTCGAAACTGAGCGTTCAAAAAGTTTTCCTGCGTCCATTTCACTGCAAACCAAGGCCATCAGGAGTTAGTTTAGAGTCCCCGGGACTTGAAAATCTCGCCAAAATTCTAGAAAATCGAGCGGAAGTTGCTCAAAATCACGATGCGCGTCAGGCGGTCTCGCCTACTCTTTCAGTCTTAAAGTGAAGTTGGGCTATATTTCATCCCAGAAGCTCGAAAATAAGCCTTCAAAAAGTGTTACTGTGTTCATTTCACTGCAAACCAAGGCCATCAGGAGTTAGTGTAGACTCCTCGGGGCTGGAAAATATCGCCCAAGTTCGGGGAAATCGAGCCGAATTTTGTCAAAATCACGATGCGCGTAAGGCGGTCTCAGGTACTCTTTAATTCTTAAAGTGAACTGGGGCTATATTTCGGCCCAAAAGCTAGAAAGTGAAAGTTCAAAGAGTTTTGCTGTGTTCATTTCACTGCAAACGAAGGCCATCAGGAGTTAGTTTAGACTCCTCGGGATTGGAAAATATCGCCCAAGTTCGGGGAAATCGAGCCGATGTTTGTCAAAATCACGATGCGCGTAAGGCGGTCTCGGCTACTCTTTCATTCTTAAAGTGAACTGGGGCTATATTTCGGCCCAGAAGCTAGAAAGTGAAAGTTCAAAAAGTTTTGCTGTGTTCATTTCACTGCAAACCAAGGCCATCAGGAGTTAGTTTAGACTCCTCGGGATTGGAAAATATCGCGCAAGTTCGGGGAAATCGAGCCGATGTTTGTCAAAATCACGATGCGCGTAAGGCGGTCTCGGCTACTCTTTCATTCTTAAAGTGAACTGGGGCTATATTTCGGCCCAGAAGCTAGAAAGTGAAAGTTCAAAAAGTTTTGCTGTGTCCATTTCACCGCAAAGCAAGCCACATCAGCAGATTGTTTACAGTGTCCGGGACATCAAAATATCCCCCAAGTCCCGGGAAATCGAGCCGAAGTTTGTCAAAATCACGATGCGCGTAAAGCAGTCTCGTCTACTCTTTGAGTCTTAAAGTGACGTGGCTGTACATTTCGGTCTAGAAGCTCGAAAGTGAGCGTTCAAAAAGTTTTGCTGTGCCCATTTCACTGCAAAGCAAGGCCCTCAGGAAGTAGTTTACAGTGCCCGGAACTGGAAAATATCCCCCAAGTTCCGGGAAATCGAGACGAATTTGGTCAAAATAACGATTCGCGTAAGGCGGTCTCGGCTACTCTTTCAGTCTTAAAGTGAAGTATGGCTATATTTCGGTCCAGAAGCTGCAAAGTGAGCGTTCAAAAAGTTTTCCTCTCTGAATTTCACTGAAAACCAAGGCTATCATGAGTTAGTTTAGAGTCCCCGGGACTGGAAAATATCTTTTAAGTTCTGGCAACTCAAGCCGAAGTTGGTCAAAATCACGATGCGCCTAAGGCGGCCTCGGCTACTCTTTCAGTCTTAAAGTGAAGTGGGGCTCTATTTCGGCCCACAAGCTCCAAAGTGGGCGTTCAAAAAGTTATGCTGTGCGCATTTCAGTGCAAACCAAGGCGATCCGGAGTTAGTTTAGAGTCCCCCGGACTGGAAAATATCCCAAAAGTTGCGTGAAATCGAGCTGAACTTGGTCTAACTCACCATGCGCGTAGGGCCGTCTCGGCTACTATTTCAGTCTGAAAGTGAAGTGGGATTCTATTTCGGCTCAGAAGCTACAAAGAGAGTGTTCAAAAAGCGTTCCTTTGTCCATTTCACTGAAAACCAAGGCCATCAGAAGTTAGTTTAGAGCCCGCGGAAATGGAATATATCCCTCAAGTTCCGGGAAACCGACCCGAAGTTGGTCAAAATCACGGTGCGCTTAAGGCGGTGTCACCTACTCCTTCAATCTTAAAGTGAAGTGGGGCTCTATTTCGGCCCACAGGCTCAAAGCTCAAAAAAATTACTGTGTCTATTTCACTGCAAACCAAGGCTATCAGGAGTTAGTTTAGAGTCCCCGGGAGTGGAATGTATTTCCCAAGTTCCGGTAAATCGAGAAGACGTTGGTCAAAATCACGATGCGCATAAGACCTTCTCGGCTACTCTTTCAGTCTTAAAGTGAAGTGGGGCTATATTTCGGCCCCGAAGCTCAAAAGTGAGCGTTCAAAAAGTTTTGCTGTATCCATTTCAATGCAAACCAAGGCCATCAGGGGTTACTTAAGAGTCCTCGGGACTGGAAAATATCCCCAAGTTCCGGTAAATCGAGCCGAAGTTGGTCAAAATCACGATGTGCGTAAGGTGGTCTCGGCTACTCTTTCAGTCTGAAAGTGAAGTGGGGCAATATTTCGGCCCAGAAGCTCGAAAGTGAGTGTTTAAAAAGTTTTGCTCTGTCACTTTCAGTGCAAACCAAGGGCATCAGAAGTGAGTTTAGAGTCCGCGGGACTGGAGAATATCCCCCAAGTCCCGGCAAATCGAGCCGAAGTTGATCAAATTCATGATGCGCGTAACGTGGTCTCGGCTACTGTGTCAGTCCTAAAGTGAAGTGTGGCTATATTTCGGCCCACAAGCTAGAAAGTGAGCGTTCAAAAAGTTTTGTTGTGTCCATTTTACTTCAAAACAAGGCCATCAGGACTTAGTTTAGCGTCCAAGGGACTGCAAAATATCCCCCAAGTTCCTGGAAATCCATTCGAAGTTCGTCAAAATTACGATGCGCGTAAGGCGGTCTCATCTACTCTTTCAGTCTTAAAGTAAAGTAGGGCTATATTTCTGCCCAGAAGCTCCAAAGTTGTGCTCTGTCCATTTCACTGAAAACCAAGGCCATCAGGAGTTACTTTAGAGTCCCTTTGCCTGGAATATATCCCCCAACTTTCGGGAAATAAACGCGAAATTGGTCAAAATCACGATTCGCTCAAGACGGTCTCGCCTACTCTTTCAGTCTTAAAGTAAAATGGGGCTCTATTTCGGCCCAGAAGCTCGAGAGTGAGCGTTCAAAAACTTTCGCTGTGTCCATTTCACTGCAAACCAAGACAAGCAGGAGTTAGTTGAGAGTCCCCGGGACTGGAAAATATCCCCTAAGTTCGGGGAAATCAACCCGAAGTTTGTCAAAATCACGATGCGCGTAAGGGGGTCTCGGCTACTCTTTCAGTGTTAAAGTAATGGGGGGGCTATATTTTTGCCCAGAAGCTCGAAATTGAGCGTTCAAAAAGTTTTGCTGGGTCCATTTTACTGCAAACCAAGGCCATCAGGAATTAGTTTAGAGTCCTCAGAACTGGAATATATCCCCTTAGTTCCGGCAAATCGAGCCGAAGGTACTCAAAATCACGATGCACGTAAGGCGGTCTCGGCTACTCTTTCAGTCTTCAAGTGAGGTGGGGTTCTATTTCGGTCCAGAAGCTCGAAAGTATGCGTTCAAACACTTTTTCTGTTTCCGTTTCACTGCAAACCAAGACAAGCACGAGTTAGTTCAGAGTCCCCGGGACTGGAAAATATTTCGCAAGTATTGGGAAATCGAGCCGAAGTTGATCAAAATCACGATGCGCGAAACGTGGTCTCGGCTACTGTTTCAGTCTTAAAGTGAAGTATGGCTATATTTCGGCCCACAACCTCGAAAGTGAGCGTTCAAAAACCTTTGCTGTGTCCATTTTACTGCAGACCAAGGACGTTGGGGGTCAGTTTAGAGTTCCCGGGACTGGAAAATATCCCCCAAGTTCCGGGAAATGTAACCGAAGTTGGTCAAAATCACGACGCCCGTACGGCGGTCTCGGCTACTCTTTTAGTCTTAAAGCGAAGTGGGGCAATATTTCGGCCCAGAAGCTCGAAACTGAGTGTTTAAAAAGTTTTGCTGTGTCCATTTCACTGCAAACCAAGGCCATCACGACTTAGTTTAGCGTCCAAGGGACTGGAAATATCCCCCAAGTTACGGGAAATCCACCCGAAGTTAGTCAAAATCACGATGCGTTTAAGGAGGTCTCGGCTACTCTTTCAGTCTTAAGGTAAAGTGGGCTTAGATTTAACTCCAGAAGCTCGAAAGTAAGGCTTCAAAAAGTTTTGTATCTATTTCACTCACATCTTAGACAATCAGGAGTGAGTTTAGAGACTTTGGGACTGGAAAATATCTCCCAAGTTTCGCCAGATCGAGCCGAAGATCCTCAAGATCACAATGCGCGTAAGGCGCTCCCGCCTACTCTTTCAGTCTTAAAAAGAAGTAGGGCTATATTTCGGCCAGCAAGCTCGAAAGTGCGCGTTCAAAAAGTGTTCCTGTGTCCATTTCACTGGAAACCAAGGCCATCAGGAGTTAGTTTAGAGTCCCCGGGACTGGAAAATATCCCCCTATTTGCGGCAAATCCAGCCGAAGTATCCCAAAATCACGATGCGCGTAAGGCGGTCTCGGCTACTCTTTCAGTGTTAAAGTTAAGTTGGGCTATATTTCGACCCATAAGCTCGAAAGTGAGCGTTCAAAAAGTTTTGCTGTGTCCATTTAACTGCAAACTAAGGCCATCGGAAGTTAGTTTAGCTTGTCCGGGAATTGAAAATATTCGCCAACTTCCGGGAAATCGAGCCGAAGTTGATCAAAATTACGATGCGCGTAAGGCGGTGTCGGCTATTCTTTCATTCTTAAAGTGAACTCGGGCTATATTTGGGCCCAGAAGCTTGAAAGTGAAAGTTCTAAAAGTTTTGCTGTGTCCATTTCACCGCGAACCAAGCCACATCAGGACATAGTTTACAGTCTCCGGGACATCAAAATATCCCCCAAGTTGCGGGAAATCGAGCCGAAGTTTGTCAAAATCACGATGCGCGTAAAGCAGTCTCGGCTACTCTTTTAGTCTTAAAGTGACATGGCTGTATATTTCGGCCCAGAAGCTCGAAAGTGAGCGTTCAAAAAGTTATGCTGTGCCCATTTCACTGCAAAGCAAGGCCCTCAGGAAGTAGTTTACAGTGCCCGGAACTGGAAAATATCCCCCAAGTTCCGCGAAATCGAGACGAAGTTGGTGAAAATAACGATTCGCGTAAGGCGGTCTCGGCTACTCTTTCAGTCTTAAAGTGAAGTAGGGCTATATTTCGGTCCAGAAGCTCGAAAGTGAGCGTTCAAAAAGTATTCCTCTCTGAATTTCACTGAAAACGAAGGCCATCATGAGTTAGTTTAGAGTCCCCGGGACTGGAAAATATCTTTTAAGTTCTGGCAACTCAAGCCGAAGTTGGTCAAAATCACGATGCACCTAAGGCGGCCTCGGCTACTCTTTCAGTCTTAAAGTGAAGTGGAGCTCTATTTCGGCCCAGAAGCTCCAAAGTGAGCGCTGCAAAAAATTTGCTGTGTCCATTTCACTGCAAACCAAGGCCATCAGGAGTTAGTTTAGAGTCCCCGGTACTGCAATATATTTCCCAAGTTCCGCAAAATCGAGAAGACGTTGGTCAAAATCACGATGCGCACAAGACGATCTTGGCTAGTCTTTCAGTCCTAAAGTGAAGTGGGGCTATATTTCGGCCCAGAAGCTCAAAAGTGAGCTTCAAAAAGTTTTGCTGTATCCATTTCAATTGAAACGAAGGCCATCAGGGGTTACTTAAGAGTCTTCGGGACTGGAAAATATCGCCCAAGTTCAGGGAAATTTAGCCGAAGTTGGTCAAAATCACGGTGCGCGTTAGGCGGTCTCGCTTACTGTTTCAGTCTTAAAGTTAAGTGAGGCTTTATTCCTGCCCAGGAGCTTGAAAGTGAGCGTTCAAAAAGTTTCCCTGTGTTTATTTCACTGGAAACCAAAGCAGTCAGGAGCTAGTTTAGAGTCCCCGGGACTGGAAAATATCCCCCAACTTCCGGGAAATCGAGCCGAAGTTGGTCAAAATCACGATTTGCGTAAGGTAGTCTCGGCTACTCTTTCAGTCTTAAAGTGAAGTGGGGCTATATTTCGGGCCAGAAGCCCGAAAGTGAGCCTTCAAAAAGTTTTGCTGTGTTCATTTCACTGCAAACCAAGGCCATCAGGAGTTAGTTTAGCGTCCCCGGGACAAGAAAATATGCCCCAAGGTCCGGGAAATTGAGCCGAGGTTGGTCAAAATCACGATGCCCCTAAAGTGGTCTCGGCTACTCTTTTTGTCTTAAAGTGAAGTGGGGCTATATTTCGGGCCAGTAGCCCGAAAGTGAGCGTTCAGAAAGTTTTGCTGTGTCCAGTTCACTTCAAACCAAGGCCATCAGGGGTTAGTTTAAAGTCCCCGAGACTGAAAAATATTGCCCAAGTTCCGGGGAATCGAACCGAAGTTGATCAAAATCACGATGCGCGGAATGCGGTATCGGCTACTGTTTCAGTCTTAAGTGAAGTGGGGCTATATTTCGGCCCAGAATCTCCAAAGTGTGCTTTCAAACAATTGTGCTTTGTCCATTTCAATGGAAACCAAGGCCATCAGGAGTTAGTTTAGAGTCCCCGCGACTGGAAAATATCCACCAAGTCCCGGGAATATGAGCCCAAGTTGATCAAATTCATGATGCGCGTAACGTGGTCTCGGCTACTGTTTCAGTCTTAAAGTCAAGTGTGCCTATATTTCGGCCCACAAGCTAGAAAGTGAGCGTTCAAAAAGTTTTGCTGTGTCCATTTTACTTCAAAACAAGGCCATCAGGACTTAGTTTAATGTCCAAGGGACTGGAAAATATACCCCAAGTTCCGGGAAATCCATTCGAAGTTCGTCAAAATTACGATATACGTAAGGTGGTTTCGGCTACTTTTTCAGTCTTAAAGTAAAGTCGGGCTATATTTCTGTCCAGAAGCTCGAAAGTGAGCGTTTAAAAAGTTTTGCTGTGTGCATTTCACTGCAAACCAAAGCTATCAAAAGTTAGTTTAGGGTCCCCGAAACTGGAAAATATTCCGCAAGTTCCGGGAAAGCGAGCCGAAGTTGATCAAAATCACGATGCGCGAAATGCGGTAAAGTAAAGTAAAGTGTGGCTATATTTCGGCCCACAAGCTCGAAAGTGAGCGTTCAAAAAGAATTGCTGTGTCCATTTCACTACAAAACAAGGCCATCAGGACTTAGTTTAGCGTCCAAGGGACTGGAAAATGTTCCCCATGTTCCGGGAGATCCACCCGAAGTTTGTCAAAATCACAATTCGCGTAAGGTGATCTCGGTTACTCTTTAAGTCTTAAAGTAAAGTGGGGCTTTATTTCGGCCAGGAAGCTCGAAGGTGAGCGTTCAAAAAGTTTTGCTCTGTCTATTTCACTGCAAACCAAGGCCATCAGGAGTTAGTTTAGAGTTCCTGGGACTGGAAAATATCCCCCAAGTTCCGGAATATCGACCCGAAGTTTGTCAAACTCACGATGCGAGAAAGGCGGTCTCCGCTACTCTTTCAGTCTTAAGTGAAGTGGGGCTATATTTCGGCCCAGAATCTCCAAAGTGTGCGTTCAAAAAATTGTGCTGTGTCCATTTCAATATAAACCAAGGCCATCAGGAGTTAGTTTAGAGTACCCGGGACTGGAAAATATCCCCCAAGTCCCGGGAGTTGGAGCCGAAGTTGATCAAATTCATGATGCGCGTAACGTGGTCTCGGCTACTGTTTCAGTCTTAAAGTCAAGTGTGCCTATATTTCGGCCCACAAGCTAGAAAGTGAGCGTTCAAAAAGTTTTGCTGTGTCCATTTCACTTCAAAACAAGGCCATCAGGACTTAGTTTAGCGTCCAAGGTACTGGAAAATATACCCCAAGTTCCGGGAAATCCATTCGAAGTTCGTCAAAATTACGATATACGTAAGGCGGTTTCGGCTACTCTTTCAGTCTTAAAGTAAAGTCGGGCTATATTTCTGTCCAGAAGCTCGAAAGTGAGCGTTCAAAAAGTTTTGCTGTGTGCATTTCACTGCAAACCAAAGCTATCAAAAGTTAGTTTAGGGTCCCCGGGACTGGAAAATATTCCGCAAGTTCCGGGAAAGCGAGCCGAAGTTGATCAAAATCACGATGCGCGAAATGCGGTCTCGGCTACTGTTTCAGTCTTAAAGTAAAGTGTGGCTATATTTCGGCCCACAAGCTCGAAAGTGAGCGTTCAAAAAGTTTTGCTCTGTCCATTTCAATGCAAAGCAAGGCGATCAGGAGTTAGTTTAGAGTCCTTGGGACTGGAAAATATCCCCCAAGTTCCGAGAAATCGATCCGAAAATGGTCAAAATCACGATGCGCGTAAGGCGATCTCGGCTACTCTTTCAGTCTTAAAGTGAAGTGGGGCTATATTTCGGCCCAGAAGCTCCAAAGTGGGCGTTCAAAAAGTTACGCTGTGCCTTTTTCAGTGCAAACCAAGGCCATCCGGAGTTAGTTTAGAGTCCCCCGGACTTGAAAATATCCCAAAAGTTGCGTGAAATCGAGCTTAACTCGGTCTAACTCACGATGCGCGTGAGGCGGTCTCGGCTACTATTTCAGTCTGAAAGTGAAGTGGGATTCTATTTCGGCCCAGAAGCTACAAAGAGAGTGTTCAAAAAGCTTTCCTTTGTCCATTTCACTGAAAACCAAGGCCATCAGGAGTTAGCTTAGAGCCCGCGGATATGGAATATATCCCCCAAGTTGCGGGAAACCGACCCGAAGTTGGTCAAAATCACGATTTGCGCAAGACGGTCTCGGCTACTCTTTCAGTCTTAAAGTAAAGTGGGGCTATATTCCGGTCCAGAAGCTCGAGAGTGACCGTTCAAAAACTTTCGCTGTGTCCATTTCACTAAAAATCAAGACAATCAGGAGTTAGTTTAGAGTCCCCGGGACTGGAAAATATCCCCCAAGTTCCGGCAAATCGAGCCGAAGTTGGTCAAAATCACGGTGCGCTTAAGGCGGTGTCGGCTACTCCTTCAGTCTTAAAGTGAAGTGGGGCTCTATTTCGGCCCACAAGCTCAAAGCTCAAAAACAATTACTGTGTATATTTCACTGCAAACCAAGGCTATCAGGAGTTAGTTTAGAGTCCCCGGGAGTGGAATGTATTTCCCAAGTTCCGGAAAATCGAGAAGACGTTGGTCAAAATCACGATGCGCGTAAGACGGTCTCGGCTACTCTTTCAGTCTTCAAGTGAAGTGGGCTTCTATTTCGGTCCAGAAGCTCGAAAGTATGCCTTCAAAAACTTTTTCTGTTTCCGTTTCACTGCAAACCAAGACCAGCACGAGTTAGTTTTGAGTCCCCGGGACTGTAAAATATCTCGCAAGTTCCGGGAAATCGAGCCGAAGTTGATCAAAATCACGATGCGCGAAACGTGGTGTCGGCTACTGTTTCAGTCTTAAAGTGAAGTATGGCTATATTTTGGCCCACAACCTCGAAAGTGAGCGTTCAAAAAGCTTTGCTGTGTCCATTTCACTGCAAAACAAGGCCATCGGCACCTAGTTCAGCGTCCAAGGCACTGGAAAATATCGCCCAAGCTCCGGCAAATCGAGCCGAAGTTGGTCAAAATCACGGTGCGCTTAAGGCGGTGTCGGCTACTCCTTCAGTCTTAAAGTGAAGTGGGGCTCTATTTCGGCCCACAAGCTCAAAGCTCAAAAACAATTACTGTGTCTATTTCACTGCAAACCAAGGCTATCAGGAGTTAGTTTAGAGTCCCCGGGAGTGGAATGTATTTCCCAAGTTACGGAAAATCGAGAAGACGTTGGTCAAAATCACGATGCGCGTAAGACGGTTTCGCCTACTCTTTCAGTCTTAAAGTGTAGTGGGGCTATATTTCGGCCCAGAAGCTAAAAAGTGAGCGTTCAAAAAGTTTTGCTGTATCCATTTCAATGCAAAGCAAGGCCATCAGGGGTTACTTAAGGATCCTCGAGACTGGAAAATATCCCCCAAGTTCCGGTAAATCGAGCCGAAGTTGGTGAAAATCAGGATGCGCGTAAGGCGGTCTCGGCTACTCTTTCAGTGTTAAAGTAATGGGGGGCTATATTTTTGCCCAGAAGCTCGAAATTGAGCGTTCAAAAAGTTTTGCTGGGTCCATTTTACTGCAAACCAAGGCCATCAAGAATTAGTTTAGAGTCCTCAGAACTGGAATATATCCCCTTAGTTCCGGCAAATCGAGCCGACGTTGCTCAAATTCACGATGCACGTAAGGCGGTCTCGGCTACTCTTTCAGTCTTCAAGTGAAGTGGGCTTCTATTTCGGTCCAGAAGCTGGAAAGTATGCGTTCAAAAACTTTTTCTGTTTCCGTTTCACTGCAAACCAAGACCAGCACGAGTTAGTTTTGAGTACCCGGGACTGGAAAATATTTCGCAAGTATTGGGAAATCGAGCCGAAGTTGATCAAAATCACGATGCGCGAAACGTGGTGTCGGCTACTGTTTCAGTCTTAAAGTGAAGTATGGCTATATTTTGGCCCACAACCTCGAAAGTGACCATTCAAAAAGCTTTGCTGTGTCCATTTCACTACAAAACAAGGCCATCGGCACCTAGTTTAGCGTCCAAGGGACTGGAAAATATCGGCCAAGTTCCGGGAAATCCACCCGAAGTTTGTCAAAATCACGATGTGCGTAAGGCGGTCTCGGCTACTTTTTCAGTATTAAAGTAAAGTGGGTATATTTCGGCCCAGAAGCTTGAAGGTAAGCGTTCAAAAAGTTTTGCTGTCTCCATTTCACTGCAAACCAAGACCAGCACGAGTTAGTTTTGAGTCCCCGGGACTGTAAAATATCTCGCAAGTTCCGGGAAATCGAGCCGAAGTTGATCAAAATCACGATGCGCGAAACGTGGTGTCGGCTACTGTTTCAGTCTTAAAGTGAAGTATGGCTATATTTTGGCCCACAACCTCGAAAGTGAGCGTTCAAAAAGCTTTGCTGTGTCCATTTCACTGCAAAACAAGGCCATCGGCACCTAGTTCAGCGTCCAAGGCACTGGAAAATATCGCCCAAGCTCCGGCAAATCGAGCCGAAGTTGGTCAAAATCACGGTGCGCTTAAGGCGGTGTCGGCTACTCCTTCAGTCTTAAAGTGAAGTGGGGCTCTATTTCGGCCCACAAGCTCAAAGCTCAAAAACAATTACTGTGTCTATTTCACTGCAAACCAAGGCTATCAGGAGTTAGTTTAGAGTCCCCGGGAGTGGAATGTATTTCCCAAGTTACGGAAAATCGAGAAGACGTTGGTCAAAATCACGATGCGCGTAAGACGGTTTCGCCTACTCTTTCAGTCTTAAAGTGTAGTGGGGCTATATTTCGGCCCAGAAGCTAAAAAGTGAGCGTTCAAAAAGTTTTGCTGTATCCATTTCAATGCAAAGCAAGGCCATCAGGGGTTACTTAAGGATCCTCGAGACTGGAAAATATCCCCCAAGTTCCGGTAAATCGAGCCGAAGTTGGTGAAAATCAGGATGCGCGTAAGGCGGTCTCGGCTACTCTTTCAGTGTTAAAGTAATGGGGGGCTATATTTTTGCCCAGAAGCTCGAAATTGAGCGTTCAAAAAGTTTTGCTGGGTCCATTTTACTGCAAACCAAGGCCATCAAGAATTAGTTTAGAGTCCTCAGAACTGGAATATATCCCCTTAGTTCCGGCAAATCGAGCCGACGTTGCTCAAATTCACGATGCACGTAAGGCGGTCTCGGCTACTCTTTCAGTCTTCAAGTGAAGTGGGCTTCTATTTCGGTCCAGAAGCTGGAAAGTATGCGTTCAAAAACTTTTTCTGTTTCCGTTTCACTGCAAACCAAGACCAGCACGAGTTAGTTTTGAGTACCCGGGACTGGAAAATATTTCGCAAGTATTGGGAAATCGAGCCGAAGTTGATCAAAATCACGATGCGCGAAACGTGGTGTCGGCTACTGTTTCAGTCTTAAAGTGAAGTATGGCTATATTTTGGCCCACAACCTCGAAAGTGACCATTCAAAAAGCTTTGCTGTGTCCATTTCACTACAAAACAAGGCCATCGGCACCTAGTTTAGCGTCCAAGGGACTGGAAAATATCGGCCAAGTTCCGGGAAATCCACCCGAAGTTTGTCAAAATCACGATGTGCGTAAGGCGGTCTCGGCTACTTTTTCAGTATTAAAGTAAAGTGGGTATATTTCGGCCCAGAAGCTTGAAGGTAAGCGTTCAAAAAGTTTTGCTGTCTCCATTTCACTGCAAACCAAGGCCATCAAGAGTTAGTTTAGAGTCCCTCGGACTGCAAAATATCCCCCAAGTTCCGGAATATCGACCCGAAGTTGGTCGAAATTACGATTCGCGCACGCCGGTCTCGGCTACTCTTTAAGTCGTAAGTGATGTGGGACTATATTTCGGCCTAGAAGCTCGAAAGTGTGCGTTCAAAAACTTGTGCTGTGTGAATTTCACTGCAAACCATGGCCATCAGGAGTTAGTTTAGAGTGCCCGGGACTGGAAAATATTCCCCAAGTTCCAGGAAAGCGAGCAGAAGTTGATCAAAATCACGATGCGCGTAACGCGGTCTCGGCTACTGTTTCAGTCTTAAAGTGAAGTGTGGCTATATTTAGGCCCACAAGCTCGAAAGTGAGCGTTCAAAAAGTTTTGCTGTGTCCATTTCACTGCAAACCAAGGCCATCAGGAGTTAGTATAGAGTCCCCAGGACTGGAAAATATTCTCCAAGTTCCAGGAAATGGCGCCGAAGTTGATGGCAATTAAGATGCGCGTAACGGGCTCTCGGCTATTCTTTCAGTCTTAAATTTAAGTAGGGCTATATTTCGGCCCTGAAGCTCGAAGGTGAGCGTTCAGAATGTTTTGCTGTGTTCATTAAACTGCAAACCAAGGTCATCGGGAGTTAGTTAAGCGTCCCCGGGACTTTAAATTATTCGCCAACTTCCGGGAAATCGAGCAACAGTGGCCCAAAATCACGATGCGCGTAAGGCGGTCTCGGCTACTCTTTCAGTCTTAAAATGAAGTGGGGCTATATTTCGGCCGACAAGCTCAACACCGAGCGTGCGCTCCTTTTGCCTGTGTACATATCACTGAAAACTAAGTTCATCAGGAGTTAGCATAGAGTCCTCGGGACTGGAAAATATTCCCCGAATTCCGGCAAATTGAGCCAAAGATGCTCAAAATCACGATGCGCGTAAGGCGGTCTCGGCTACTCGTTTACTCCGAAAATGAAGTGGGGCTATATTTCGGTTCTACAAGCTCGACACTGAGCGTGCTCTCCTTTTACCTGTGTCCATTTCGCTAAGAACTAAGTCCATCAGGAGATAGTTTAGAATCCTCGAGACTGGAAGCTATCCTCCAAGTTTCGGCAAATGAAGCCATACTTTCTTAAAATTACGATAAGCGTACGGCAGTTTCGTTTACTCTTTCAGTCTTAAAATGAACTGGGGCTACATTTCGGCCTAGAAGCTCGACACCGAGCGTGCGTTCCTGTTACCTGTGACCATTTGACTGAAAACTAAGGCCATCAAGAGTTAGGGTAGAGTCCCCGGGACTGGAAAATATCCCCCAAGTCCCAGGAAATCAAGCCGAAGTTCGACAAAATTACCATGCGCGTAAAGCGGTCCCGGCTATTCTTTCAGTCTTAAAGTGAAGTGGGGCTATATTTCGGCCCAGAAGCTCGAAAGTGAACGTTCAAAGAGTTTGGCTGTGTCCATTTCGCTGAAAACCAAGGCCATCAGGAATTAGTTTAGAGTGCTCGGGACTGGGAATTATCTCCCAAGTTCCGGGAAATCGAGCCGAAGTACCCCAAAGTCACGATGCGCGTAAGGCGGTCTCGGCTAGTCTTTCAGTCTTAAAGTGAAGTAGGGCTATGCTTCGGCCCAGAAGCTCAAACGTGAGCGTTCAAAAAGTTGTGCTTGGTCCATTTCACTGCAAACCAAGGCAATCAGGAGTTAGTTTAGAGTCCCCGGTACCAGAAAATATGCCCCATTTCCCGGGAAATCGAGCCAAAGTTGGTCAAAATGACGATGCGCGTAAGGCGGTCCCGGTTACTCTTTCATTCTTAAAGTGAACTGTGGCAATATTTCCGCCCAGAAGCTGGAAAGTGAGCGTTCAAAAAGTTGTGCTGTGTCCATTTCACTCAAGAGCAAGGCCATCAGGAGTTACTTTAGAGTCCGCGGGACTGGAAAATATCCCCCAAGTTCCGGGAAATCGAGCCGAAGTTGGTCAAAATTACGATGCGCGTAAGGCGGTCTCGGCTACTCTTTCACTCTTAAAGTGAAGTGGAGCTATATTTCGGCTCAGAAGCTCAAAAGTGAGCGTTCAAAAAGTTTTGCTGTGTCCATTTTACTGCAGACCAAGGACGTCGGGGGTCAGTTTAGAGCCCCCGGGACTGGAAAATATCCCCCAAGTTCCGGGAAATTTAACCGAAGTTGGTCAAAATCACGACGCGCGTACGGCGGTCTCGGCTACTCTTTCAGTCTTAAAATGAAGTAGGGCAATATTTCGGCCCAGAAGCTCGAAACTGAGTGTTTAAAAAGTTTTGCTGTGTCTATTTCACTGCAAAACAAGGCCATCAAGAGTTAGTTTAGCGTCCAAGGGACTGGAAATATCCCCCAAGTTACGGGAAATCCACCCGAAGTTAGTCAAAATCACGATGCGCTTAAGGGGTTTTCGGCTACTGTTTCAGTCTTAAGGTAAAGTGGGCTTAGATTTAACTCCAGAAGCTCGAAAGTAAGGCTTCAAAAATTTTTGTCTCTATTTCACTCACATCTTAGACAATCAGGAGTGAGTTTAGAGACTTTGGGACTGGAAAATATCTCCCAAGTTTCGCCAAATCGAGCCGAAGATCCTCAACATCACAATGCGCGTAAGGCGCTTCCGCCTACTCTTTCAGTCTTAAAAAGAAGTAGGGCTATATTTCGGCCAGCAAGCTCGAAAGTGCGCGTTCAAAAAGTGTTCCTGTGTCCATTTCACTGTAAACCAAGGCCATCAGGAGTTAGTTTAGAGTCCCCGGGATTGGAAAATATCCCCCTATTTGCGGCAAATCCAGCCGAAGTATCCCAAAATCACGATGCGCGTAAGGCGGTCTCGGCTACTCTTTCAGTCTTAAAGTTAAGTGGGGCTATATTTCGACCCATAAGCTCGAAAGTGAGCGTTCAAAAAGTTTTGCTGTGTTCCTTTAACTGCAAACTAAGGCCATCGGAAGTTAGTTTAGCTTCCCCGGGAATTGAAAATATTCGCCAACTTCCGGGAAATCGAGCCGAAGTTGATTAAAATTACGATGCGCGTAAGGCGGTCTCGGCTACTCTTTCAGTCTTAAAGTGAAGTAGGGCTATATTTCGGCCGAGAAGCTCGAAAGTGAGCGTTCAAAAAAATGTGCTGTGTCCATTTCACTGCAAACCAAGGCCATCAGCAGTTAGTTTAGAGTCCCCGGGACTGGAATATATCCCCGAAGTTCCGGCAAATCGAACGGAAGTTGGTGAAAAACACCATGCGCGTAAGACGGTCTCGGCTACTCTTTCAGTCTTAAAGTAAAGTGGGCTATAGTTCGGCTCAGAAGCTCGAAAGTGACCCTTTAAAAAGTTACGCCCTGTGCATTTAACTGAAAACCAAGGCCATCAGGAGTTAGTTTAAAGTCCCCCGGACTGGAAAATATCCCCCAAGTTCCGGGAAATCGAGCTGAACTTGGTCAAAATCACGATGCTCCTAAGGCGGTCTCGGCTACTATTTCAGTCTTAAAGTGAAATACGGTTGTATTTCGACTCAGAAGCTCGAAACTGAGCGTTCAAAAAGTTTTCCTGCGTCAATTTCACTGCAAACCAAGGCCATCAGGAGTTAGTTTAGAGTCCCCCGGACTTGAAAATATCGCCAAAATTCTAGAAAATCGAGCGGAAGTTGCTCAAAATCACGATGCGCGTAAGGCGGTCTCGCCTACTCTTTCAGTCTTAAAGTGAAGTGGGGCTATATTTCATCCCAGAAGCTCGAAAATAAGCCTTCAAAAAGTGTTACTCTGTTCATTTCACTGCAAAACCAAGGCCATCAAGAGTTAGTTTAGACTCCTCGGGACTGGAAAATATCGCCCAAGTTGGGGGTTATTGAGCCGAAGTTTGTCAAAATCACGATGCGCGTACAGCAGTCTCGGGTACTCTTTTAGACTTAAAGTGACGTGACTGTATATTTCGGCCCAGAAGCTCGAAAGTGAGCGTTCAAAAAATTTTGCTCTCTCAATTTAACTGAAAACCAAGGCCATCATGAGTTAGTTTAGAGTCCACGGGACTGGAAAATATCCCTTAAGTTCTGGAAACTCAAGCCGAAGTTGGTCAAAATCACGATGTGCCTAAGGCGGCCTCGGCTACTCTTTCAGTCTTAAGGTGAAGTGGGGCTCTATTTCGGCCCAGAAGCTCCAAAGGGAGCGCCGAAAAAAATTTGCTGTGTCCATTTCACTGCAGACCAAGTTCATCAGGGGTTAGTTTAGGGTCCTTGGGACTTGAATATATCCCCGAAGTTTTGGGAAATCGAGCCGAAGTTGGTCAAAATCACGATGCGCGTAAGAGGGTGTCGGCTACTCCTTCAGTCTTAAACTGAAGTGGGGCTATATTTCGGCTCAGAAGCTCGAAGGGGAGCGTTGAAAAAGTTTTGCTCTCTCTATTTCAATGCAAACCAAGGCAATCAGGAGTTAGTTTAGAGTCTCCGGGACTGCAATATATTTCCCAAGTTCCGGGAAATGGAGAAGACGTTGGCCAAAATCACGATGCGCGCAAGACGGTCCTGGCTAGTCTTTCAGTCCTAAAGTGAAGTGGAGCTATATTTCGGCCCAGAAGCTCAAAAGTGAGCTTCAAAAAGTTTTGCTGTATCCATTTCAATGCAAACGAAGGCCATCAGGGGTTACTTAAGGGTCTTCGGGACTGGAAAATATCCCCCAAGTTCAGGGAAATTTAGCCGAAGTTGGTCAAAATCACGGTGCGCGTTAGGCGGTCTCGCTTACTGTTTCAGTCTTAAAGTGAAGTGAGGCTTTATTCCTGCCCATGAGCTTGAAAGTGAGCGTTCAAAACGTTTCCCTGTGTTTATTTCACTGCAAATCAAAGCCATCAGGAGCTATTTTAGAGTCCCAGGGACTGGAAAATATCCCCCAATTTCCGGGAAATCGAGCCGAAGTTGGTCAAAATCACGATTTGCGTAAGGTAGTCTCGGCTACTCTTTCAGTCTTAAAGTGAAGTGGGGCTATATTTCGGGCCAGAAGCCCGAAAGTGAGCCTTCAAAAAGTTTTGCTGTGTTCATTTCACTGCAAACCAAGGCGATCAGGAGTTAGTTTAGCGTCCCCAGGACAAGAAAATATGCCCCAAGGTCCGGGAAATTGAGCCGAGGTTGGTCAAAATCACGATGCCCCTAAAGTGGTCTCGGCTACTCTTTCTGTCTTAAAGTGAAGTGGGGCTATATTTCGGGCCAGAAGCCCGAAAGTGAGCGTTCAAAAGGTTTTGCTGTGTCCAGTTCACTGCAAACCAAGGCCATCAGGGGTTAGTTTAGAGTCTCCGGGACTGAAAAATATTGCCCAAGTTCCGGGGAATCGAACCGAAGTTGATCAAAATCACGATGCGCGAAATGCGGTATCGGTTACTGTTTCAGTCTTAAAGTGAACTGGGGGTATATTTCGGCCGAGAAGCCCGAAAGTGATCGTTCAAAAAGTTTTCCTCTCTGAATTTCACTGAAAACCAAGGCCATCACGAGTTAGTTTAGCGTCGCTGGGACTGGAAAATATTCCCCAAGTTCCGGTAAATCGAGCTGAAGTTGGTCAAAATCACAATGCTACCAAAGCGGTCTCGGCTACCCTTCCAGTCTTAAAGTGAAGTGGGGCTATATTTCTGTACAGAAGCTCGAAAGTCAGCGTTCAAAAAGTTTTGCTGTGTGCATTTCACTGCAAACCAAAGCTATCAAAAGTTAGTTTAGGGTCCCCGGGACTGGAAAATATTCCCCAAATTCCGGGAAAGCGAGCCGAAGTTGATCAAAATCACGATGCGCGAAATGCGGTCTCGGCTACTGTTTCAGTCTTAAAGTAAAGTGTGGCTATATTTCGGCCCACAAGCTCGAAAGTGAGCGTTCAAAAACTTTTGCTGTGTCCATTTCACTGCAAAACAAGGCCATCAGGACTTAGTTTAGCGTCCAAGAGACTGGAAAATGTTCCCCAAGTTCCGAGAGATCCACCCGAAGTTTGTCAAAATCACAATGCGCGTAAGGTGGTCTCGGTTACTCTTTAAGTCTTAAAGTAAAGTGGGGCTTTATTTCGGCCAGGAAGCTCGAGGGTGAGCGTTCAAAAAGTTTTGCTCTGTCCATTTCACTGCAAACCAAGGCCATCAGGAGTTAATTTAGAGTTCCTGGGACTGGAAAATATGCCCCAAGTTCCGGAATATCGACCCGAAGTTTCTCAAACTCACCATGCGAGCAAGGCGGTCTCGGCTACTTTTTCAGTCCTAAGTGAAGTGGGGCTATATTTCGGCCCAGAATCTCGATAGTGTGCGTTCAAAAAATTGTGCTGTGTCCATTTCAATGCAAACCAAGGCCATTAGGAGTTAGTTTAGAGTCCTCAGAACTGGAATATATTCCCTTAGTTCCGGCAAATCGAGCCGAAGTTGATCAAAATCACGATGCGCGAAACGTGGTGTCGGCTACTGTTTCAGTCTTAAAGTGAAGTATGGCTATATTTCGGCCCACAAGCTCGAAAGTGAGCGTTCAAAAAGCTTTGTTGTGTGCATTTCACTGCAAAACAAGGCCATCGGCACCTAGTTTAGCGTCCAAGGGACTGGAAAATATCGCCCAAGTTCCGGGAAATCCACCCGAAGTTTGTCAAAATCACGATGCGCGTAAGGCGGTCTCGGCTATTTTTTCAGTATTAAAGTAAAGTGGGCTGTATTTCGGCCCAGAAGCTTGAAGGTCAGCGTTCTAAAAGTTTTGCTGTCTCCATTTCACTGCAAACCAAGGCCATCAAGAGTTATTTTAGAGTCCTTGGGACTGGAAAGTATCCCCCAAGTTCCAGAATATCGACCCGAAGTTGGTCAAAATCACGATGTTCGCACGCCGGTCTCGGCTACTCTTTAAGTCGTAAGTGATGTGGGACTATATTTCGGCCTAGAAGCTCGAAAGTGTGCGTTCAAAAACTTGTGCTGTGTGAATTTCACTGCAAACCATGGGCATCAGGAGTTAGTTTAGAGTCCCCGGAACTGGAAAATATTCCCCAAGTTCCAGGAAAGCGAGCAGAAGTTGATCAAAACCACGATGCGCGTAACGCGGTCCCGACTACTCTTTCAGTCTTAAAGTGAAATGTGGCTATATTTAGGCCCAGAAGCTCAAAAGTGAGCGTTCAAAAAGTTTTGCTGTGTCCATTTTACTGCAAAACAAGGCCATCACGAGTTAGTTTAGCGTCCAAGGGACTGGAAATATCCCCCAAGTTACGGGAAATTTAACCGAAGTTAGTCAAAATCACGACGCGCGTACGGCGGTCTAGGCTACTCTTTCAGTCTTAAAGTGAAGTGGGGCAATATTTCGGCGCAGAAGCTCGAAACTGAGTGTTTAAAAAGTTTTGCTGTGTCTATTTCACTGCAAAACAAGGCCATCACGAGTTAGTTTAGCGTCCAAGGGACTGGAAATATCCCCCAAGTTACGGGAAATCCACCCGAAGTTAGTCAAAATCACGATGCGCTTAAGGGGGTCTCGGCTACTCTTTCAGTCTTAAGGTAAAGTGGGCTTAGATTTAACTCCAGAAGCTCAAAGGAAGGCTTCAAAAAGTTTTGTCTCTATTTCACTCACATCTTAGACAATCAGGAGTGAGTTTAGAGACTTTGGGACTGGAAAATATCTCCCAAGTTTCGCCACATCGAGCCGAAGATCCTCAAGATCACAATGCGCGTAAGACGCTCCCGCCTACTCTTTCAGTCTTAAAAAGAAGTAGGGCTATATTTCGGCCAGCAAGCTCGAAAGTGCGCGTTCAAAAAGTGTTCCTGTGTCCATTTCACTGTAAACCAAGGCCATCAGGAGTTAGTTTAGAGTTCCCGGGACTGGAAAATATCCCCCTATTTGCGGGAAATCCAGCCGAAGTATCCCAAAATCACGATGCGCGTAAGGCGGTCCCGGCTACTCTTTCAGTCTTAAAGTTAAGTGGGGCTATATTTCGAGCCATAAGCTCGAAAGTGAGCGTTCAAAGAGTTTTGCTGTGTCCATTTAAAAGCAAACTACGGCCATCGGAAGTTAGTTTAGCTTCCTCGGAAATTGAAAATATTCGCCAACTTCCGGAAAATCGAGCCGAGGTTGGTCAAAATTACGATGCGCGTAAGGCGGTCTCGGCTACTCTTTCAGTCTTAAAGTGAAGTAGGGCTATATTTCGGCCGAGAAGCTCGAAAGTGAGCGTTCAAAAAAATGTGCTCTGTTCATTTCACTGCAAACCAAGGCCATCAGGAGTTAGTTTAGACCCCTCAGGACTGGAAAATATTGCCCAAGTTCGGGGAAATCGAGCCGAATTTTGTCAAAATCACAATGCGCGTAAGGCGGTCTCGGCTACTCTTTCATTCTTAAAGTGAACTGGGGCTATATTTCGGCTCAGAAGCTAGAAATTGAAAGTTCAAAAAGTTTTGCTGTTCTCATTTAACTGCAAACCAAGGCCATCAGGAGTTAGTTTAGACTCCTCGGGACTGGAAAATATCGCCCAAGTTCGGGGAAATCGAGCCGAATTTTGTCAAAATCACAATGCGCGTAAGGCGGTCTCGGCTACTCTTTCATTCTTAAAGTGAACTGGGGCTATATTTCGGCTCAGAAGCTAGAAATTGAAAGTTCAAAAAGTTTTGCTGTTCTCATTTAACTGCAAACCAAGGCCATCAGGAGTTAGTTTAGACTCCTCGGGACTGGAAAATATCGCCCAAGTTCGGGGAAATCGAGCCGAATTTTGTCAAAATCACAATGCGCGTAAGGCGGTCTCGGCTACTCTTTCATTCTTAAAGTGAACTGGGGCTATATTTCGGCTCAGAAGCTAGAAATTGAAAGTTCAAAAAGTTTTGCTGTTCTCATTTAACTGCAAACCAAGGCCATCAGGAGTTAGTTTAGACTCCTCGGGACTGGAAAATATCGCCCAAGTTCGGGGAAATCGAGCCGAATTTTGTCAAAATCACAATGCGCGTAAGGCGGTCTCGGCTACTCTTTCATTCTTAAAGTGAACTGGGGCTATATTTCGGCTCAGAAGCTAGAAATTGAAAGTTCAAAAAGTTTTGCTGTTCTCATTTAACTGCAAACCAAGGCCATCAGGAGTTAGTTTAGACTCCTCGGGACTGGAAAATATCGCCCAAGTTCGGGGAAATCGAGCCGAATTTTGTCAAAATCACAATGCGCGTAAGGCGGTCTCGGCTACTCTTTCATTCTTAAAGTGAACTGGGGCTATATTTCGGCTCAGAAGCTAGAAATTGAAAGTTCAAAAAGTTTTGCTGTTCTCATTTAACTGCAAACCAAGGCCATCAGGAGTTAGTTTAGACTCCTCGGGACTGGAAAATATCGCCCAAGTTCGGGGAAATCGAGCCGAATTTTGTCAAAATCACAATGCGCGTAAGGCGGTCTCGGCTACTCTTTCATTCTTAAAGTGAACTGGGGCTATATTTCGGCTCAGAAGCTAGAAATTGAAAGTTCAAAAAGTTTTGCTGTTCTCATTTAACTGCAAACCAAGGCCATCAGGAGTTAGTTTAGACTCCTCGGGACTGGAAAATATTGCCCAAGTTCGGGGAAATCGAGCCGAAGTTTGTCAAAATCACAATGCGCGTAAGGCGGTCTCGGCTACTCTTTCATTCTTAAAGTGAACTGGGGCTATATTTCGGCTCAGAAGCTAGAAATTGAAAGTTCAAAAAGTTTTGCTGTTCTCATTTAACTGCAAACCAAGGCCATCAGGAGTTAGTTTAGACTCCTCGGGACTGGAAAATATCGCCCAAGTTCGGGGAAATCGAGCCGAATTTTGTCAAAATCACGATGCGCGTAAGGCGGTCTCGGCTACTCTTTCATTTTTAAAGTGAACTGGGGCTATATTTCGGCCCAGAAGCTAGAAAGTGAAAGTTCAAAAAGTTTTGCTTTGTCCATTTCACCGCAAACCAAGCCACATCAGCAGATTGTTTACAGTGTCCGGGACATCAAAATATCCCCCAAGTCCCTGGAAATCGAGCCGAATTTTGTCAAAATCACGATGCGCGTAAAGCAGTCTCGGCTACTCTTTAAGTCTTAAAGTGACGTGGCTGTATATTTCGGCCCAGAAGCTCGAAAGTGAGCGTTCAAAAAGTTATGCTGTGCCCATTTCACTGCAAAGCAAGGCCCTCAGGAAGTAGTTTACAGTGCCCGGAACTGGAAAATATCCCCCAAGTTCCGCGAAATCGAGACGAAGTTAGTGAAAATAACGATTCGCGTAAGGCGGTCTCGGCTACTCTTTCAGTCTTAAAGTGAAGTAGGGCTATATTTCGGTCCAGAAGCTCGAAAGTGAGCGTTCAAAAAGTTTTCCTCTCTGAATTTCACTGAAAACGAAGGCCATCATGAGTTAGTTTAGAGTCCCCGGGACTGGAAAATATCTTTTAAGTTCTGGCAACTCAAGCCGAAGTTGGTCAAAATCACGATGCACCTAAGGCGGCCTCGGCTACTCTTTCAGTCTTAAAGTGAAGTGGAGCTCTATTTCGGCCCAGAAGCTCCAAAGTGAGCGCTGCAAAAAATTTGCTGTGTCCATTTCACTGCAAACCAAGGCCATCAGGAGTTAGTTTAGAGTCCCCGGTACTGCAATATATTTCCCAAGTTCCGGAAAATGGAGAAGACGTTGGTCAAAATCACGATGCGCACAAGACGATCTTGGCTAGTCTTTCAGTCCTAAAGTGAAGTGGGGCTATATTTCGGCCCAGAAGCTCAAAAGTGAGCTTCAAAAAGTTTTGCTGTATCCATTTCAATGCAAACGAGGGCCATCAGGGGTTACTTAAGAGTCTTCGGGACTGGAAAATATCCCCCAAGTTCAGGGAAAGTTAGCCGAAGTTGGTCAAAATCACGGTGCGCGTTAGGCGGTCTCGCTTACTTTTTTAGTCTTAAAGTGAAGTGAGGCTTTATTCCTGCCCATGAGCTTGAAAGTGAGCGTTCAAAAAGTTTCCCTGTGTTTATTTCACTGGAAACCAAAGCAATCAGGAGCTAGTTTAGAGTCCCCGGGACTGGAAAATATCCCCCAACTTCCGGGAAATCGAGCCGAAGTTGGTCAAAATCACGATTTGCGTAAGGTAGTCTCGGCTACTCTTTCAGTCTTAAAGTGAAGTGGGGCTATATTTCGGGCCAGAAGCCCGAAAGTGAGCCTTCAAAAAGTTTTGCTGTGTTCATTTCACTGCAAACCAAGGCCATCAGGAGTTAGTTTAGCGTCCCCGGGACAAGAAAACATGCCCCAAGGTCCGGGAAATTGAGCCGAGGTTAGTCAAAATCACGATGCCCCTAAAGTGGTCTCGGCTACTCTTTCTGTCTTAAAGTGAAGTGGGGCTATATTTCGGGCCAGTAGCCCGAAAGTGAGCGTTCAGAAAGTTTTGCTGTGTCCATTTCACTTCAAACCAAGGCCATCAGGGGTTAGTTTAAAGTCCCCGAGACTGAAAAATATTGCCCAAGTTCCGGGGAATCGAACCGAAGTTGATCAAAATCACGATGCGCGGAATGCGGTATCGGCTACTGTTTCAGTCTTAAGTGAAGTGGGGCTATATTTCGGCCCAGAATCTCCAAAGTGTGCTTTCAAACAATTGTGCTTTGTCCATTTCAATGGAAACCAAGGCCATCAGGAGTTAGTTTAGAGTCCCCGCGACTGGAAAATATCCACCAAGTCCCGGGAATATGAGCCCAAGTTGATCAAATTCATGATGCGCGTAACGTGGTCTCGGCTACTGTTTCAGTCTTAAAGTCAAGTGTGCCTATATTTCGGCCCAAAAGCTAGAAAGTGAGCGTTCAAAAAGTTTTGCTGTGTCCATTTCACTTCAAAACAAGGCCACCAGGACTTAGTTTAGCGTCCAAGGGACTGGAAAATATACCCCAAGTTCCGGGAAATCCATTCGAAGTTCGTCAAAATTACGATATACGTAAGGTGGTTTCGGCTACTCTTTCAGTCTTAAAGTAAAGTCGGGCTATATTTCTGTCCAGAAGCTCGAAAGTGAGCGTTCAAAAAGTTTTGCTGTGTGCATTTCACTGCAAACCAAAGCTATCAAAAGTTAGTTTAGGGTCCCCGAGACTGGAAAATATTCCGCAAGTTCCGGGAAAGCGAGCCGAAGTTGATCAAAATCACGATGCGCGAAATGCGGTAAAGTAAAGTAAAGTAAAGTGTGGCTATATTTCGGCCCACAAGCTCGAAAGTGAGCGTTCAAAAAGATTTGCTGTGTCTATTTCACTGCAAAACAAGGCCATCAGGACTTAGTTTAGCGTCCAAGAGACTGGAAAATGTTCCCCAAGTTCCGGGAGATCCACCCGAAGTTTGTCAAAATCACAATTCGCGTAAGGTGATCTCGGTTACTCTTTAAGTCTTAAAGTAAAGTGGGGCTTTATTTCGGCCAGGAAGCTCGAAGGTGAGCGTTCAAAAAGTTTTGCTCTGTCTATTTCACTGCAAACCAAGGCCATCAGGAGTTAGTTTAGAGTTCCTGGGACTGGAAAATATCCCCCAAGTTCCGGAATATCGACCCGAAGTTTGTCAAACTCACGATGCGAGAAAGGCGGTCTCCGCTACTCTTTCAGTCTTAAGTGAAGTGGGGCTATATTTCGGCCCAGAATCTCCAAAGTGTGCGTTCAAAAAATTGTGCTGTGTCCATTTCAATATAAACCAAGGCCATCAGGAGTTAGTTTAGAGTACCCGGGACTGGAAAATATCCCCCAAGTCCCGGGAGTTGGAGCCGAAGTTGATCAAATTCATGATGCGCGTAACGTGGTCTCGGCTACTGTTTCAGTCTTAAAGTCAAGTGTGCCTATATTTCGGCCCACAAGCTGGAAAGTGAGCGTTCAAAAAGTTTTCCTGTGTCCAATTCACTTCAAAACAAGGCAATCAGGACTTAGTTTAGCATCCAAGGTACTGGAAAATATACCCCAAGTTCCGGGAAATCCATTCGAAGTTCGTCAAAATTACGATATACGTAAGGCGGTTTCGGCTACTCTTTCAGTCTTAAAGTAAAGTCGGGCTATATTTCTGTCCAGAAGCTCGAAAGTGAGCGTTCAAAAAGTTTTGCTGTGTGCATTTCACTGCAAACCAAAGCTATCAAAAGTTAGTTTAGGGTCCCCGGGACTGGAAAATATTCCGCAAGTTCCGGAAAAGTGAGCCGAGGTTGATCAAAATCACGATGCGCGAAATGCGGTCTCGGCTACTGTTTCAGTCTTGAAGTAAAGTGTGGCTATATTTCGGCCCACAAGCTCGAAAGTGAGCCTTCAAAAAGTTTTGCTCTGTCCATTTCAATGCAAAGCAAGGCGATCAGGAGTTAGTTTAGAGTCCCCGGGACTGGAAAATATCCCCCAAGTTCCGAGAAATCGATCCGAAAATGGTCAAAATCACGATGCGCGTAAGGCGATCGCGGCTACTCTTTCAGTCTTAAAGTGAAGTGGGGCTATATTTCGGCCCAGAAGCTCCAAAGTGGACGTTCAAAAAGTTATGCTGTGCCTTTTTCAGTGCAAACCAAGGCCATCCGGAGTTAGTTTAGAGTCCCCCGGACTTGAAAATATCCCAAAAGTTGCGTGAAATCGAGCTTAACTTGGTATAACTCACGATGCGCGTGAGGCGGTCTCGGCTACTATTTCAGTCTGAAAGTGAAGTGGGATTCTATTTCGGCCCAGAAGCTACAAAGAGAGTGTTCAAAAAGCTTTCCTTTGTCCATTTCACTGAAAACCAAGGCCATCAGGAGTTAGCTTAGAGCCCGCGGAAATGGAATATATCCCCCAAGTTGCGGGAAACCGACCCGAAGTTGGTCAAAATCACGATTTGCGCAAGACGGTCTCGGCTACTCTTTCAGTCTTAAAGTAAAGTGGGGCTATATTCCGGTCCAGAAGCTCGAGAGTGACCGTTCAAAAACTTTCGCTGTGTCCATTTCACTAAAAATCAAGACAATCAGGAGTTAGTTTAGAGTCCCCGGGACTGGAAAATATCCCCCAAGTTCCGGCAAATCGAGCCGAAGTTGGTCAAAATCACGGTGCGCTTAAGGCGGTGTCGGCTACTCCTTCAGTCTTAAAGTGAAGTGGGGCTCTATTTCGGCCCACAAGCTCAAAGCTCAAAAAAAATCACGGTGTCTATTTCACTGCAAACCAAGGCTATCAGGAGTTATTTTAGAGTCCCCGGGAGTGGAATGTATTTCCCAAGTTACGGAAAATCGAGAAGACGTTGGTCAAAATCACGATGCGCGTAAGACGGTCTCGCCTACTCTTTCAGTCTTAAAGTGAAGTGGGGCTATATTTCGGCCCAGAAGCTAAAAAGTGAGCGTTCAAAAAGTTTTGCTGTATCCATTTCAATGCAAACCAAGGCCATCAGGGGTTACTTAAGGATCCTCGAGACTGGAAAATATCCCCCAAGTTCCGGTAAATCGAGCCGAAGTTGGTGAAAATCACGATGCGCGTAAGGCGGTCTCGGCTACTCTTTCAGTGTTAAAGTAATGGGGGGCTATATTTTTGCCCAGAAGCTCGAAATTGAGCGTTCAAAAAGTTTTGCTGGGTCCATTTTACTGCAAACCAAGGCCATCAAGAATTAGTTTAGAGTCCTCACAACTGGAATATATCCCCTTAGTTGCGGCAAATCGAGCTGAAGTTGCTCAAAATCACGATGCACGTAAGGCGGTCTCGGCTACTCTTTCAGTCTTCAAGTGAAGTGGGCTTCTATTTCGGTCCAGAAGCTCGAAAGTATGCGTTCAAAAACTTTTTCTGTTTCCGTTTCACTGCAAACCAAGACCAGCACGAGTTAGTTTTGAGTACCCGGGACTGGAAAATATTTCGCAAGTTCCGGGAAATCGAGCCGAAGTTGATCAAAATCACGATGCGCGAAACGTGGTGTCGGCTACTGTTTCAGTCTTAAAGTGAAGTATGGCTATATTTTGGCCCACAACCTCGAAAGTGACCGTTCAAAAAGCTTTGCTGTGTCCATTTCACTACAAAACAAGGCCATCGGCACCTAGTTCAGCGTCCAAGGGACTGGAAAATATCGGCCAAGTTCCGGGAAATCCACACGAAGTTTGTCAAAATCACGATGTGCGTAAGGCGGTCTCGGCTACTTTTTCAGTATTAAAGTAAAGTGAGTATATTTTGGCCCAGAAGCTTGAAGGTGAGCGTTCTAAAAGTTTTGCTGTCTCCATTTCACTGCAAACCAAGGCCATCAAGAGTTAGTTTAGAGTCCCTGGGACTGGAAAGTATCCCCCAAGTTCCGGAATATCGACCCGAAGTTGGTCGAAATTACGATTCGCGCACGCCGGTCTCGGCTACTCTTTAAGTCGTAAGTGATGTGGGACTATATTTCGGCCTAGAAGCTCGAAAGTGTGCGTTCAAAAACTTGTGCTGTGTGAATTTCACTGCAAACCATGGCCATCAGGAGCTAGTTTAGAGTGCCCGGGACTGGAAAATATTCCCCAAGTTCCAGGAAAGCGAGCAGAAGTTGATCAAAATCACGATGCGCGTAACGCGGTCTCGGCTACTGTTTCAGTCTTAAAGTGAAGTGTGGCTATATTTAGGCCCACAAGCTCGAAAGTGAGCGTTCAAAAAGTTTTGCTGTGTCCATTTCACTGCAAACCAAGGCCATCAGGAGTTAGTATAGAGTCCCCGGGACTGGAAAATATTCTCCTAGTTCCAGGAAATGGTGCCGAAGTTGATGAAAATTAAGATGCGCGTAACGGACTCTCGGCTATTCTTTCAGCCTTAAATTTAAGTAGGGCTATATTTCGGCCCTGAAGCTCGAAGGTGAGCGTTCAGAATGTTTTGCTGTGTTCATTAAACTGCAAACCAAGGTCATCGGGAGTTAGTTTAGCGTCCCCGGGACTTTAAATTATTCGCCAACTTCCGGAAAATCGAGCAAAAGTGGCCCAAAATCACGATGCGCGTAAGGCGGTCTCGGCTACTCTTTCAGTCTTAAAATGAAGTGGGGCGATATTTCGGCCGACAAGGTCAACACCGAGCGTGCGCTCCTTTTGCCTGTGTACATATCACTGAAAACTAAGTTCATCAGGAGTTAGCATAGAGTCCTCGGGACCGGAAAATATTGCCCGAGTTCCGGCAAATCGAGCCAAAGATGCTCAAAATCACGTTGCGCGTAAGGCGGTCTCGGCTACTCGTTTACTCCGAAAATGAAGTGGGGCTACATTTCGGTTCTACAAGCTCGACACCGAGCGTGCTCTCCTTTTACCTGTGTCCATTTCACTAAGAACTAAGTCCATCAGGAGATAGTTTAGAATCCTCGAGACTGGAAGCTATCCTCCAAGTTTCGGCAAATTAAGCCATACTTTCTTAAAATTACGATAAGCGTACGGCAGTTTCGTTTACTCTTTCAGTCGTAAAATGAACTGGGGCTACATTTCGGCCTAGAAGCTCGACACCGAGCGTGCGTTCCTGTTACCTGTGACAATTTTACTGAAAACTAAGGCCATCAAGAGCTAGGGTAGAGTCCCCGGGACTGGAAAATATCCCCCAAGTCCCAGGAAATCAAGCCGAAGTTCGACAAAATTACCATCCGCGTAAAGCGGTCCCGGCTATTCTTTCAGTCTTAAAGTGAAGTGGGGCTATATTTCGGCCCAGAAGCTCGAAAGTGAACGTTCAAAGAGTTTGGCTGTGTCCATTTCACTGAAAACCAAGGCCATCAGGAATTAGTTTAGAGTGCTCGGGACTGGGAATTATCTCCCAAGTTCCGGGAAATCGAGCCGAAGTACCCCAAAATCACGATGCGCGTAAGGCGGTCTCGGCTAGTCTTTCAGTCTTAAAGTGAAGTAGGGCTATGCTTCGGCCCAGAAGCTCAAACGTGAGCGTTCAAAAAGTTGTGCTTGGTCCATTTCACTGGAAACCAAGGCAATCAGGAGTTAGTTTAGAGTCCCCGGTACCAGAAAATATCCCCCATTTCCCGGGAAATCGAGCCAAAGTTGGTCAAAATCACGATGCGCGTAAGGCGGTCCCGGTTACTCCTTCATTCTTAAAGTGAACTGGGGCAATATTTCCGCCCAGAAGCTGGAAAGTGAGCGTTCAAAAAGTTGTGCTGTGTCCATTTCACTCCAGAGCAAGGCCATCAGAAGTTACTTTAGAGTCCGCGGGACTGGAAAATATCCCCCAAGTTCCGGGAAATCGAGCCGAAGTTGGTCAAAATTACGATGCGCGTAAGGCGGTCTCGGCTACTCATTCACTCTTAAAGTGAAGTGGAGCTATATTTCGGCTCAGAAGCTCAAAAGTGAGCGTTCAAAAAGTTTTGCTGTGTCCATTTTACTGTAGACCAAGGACGTCGGGGGTCAGTTTAGAGCCCCCGGGACTGGAAAATATCCCCCAAGTTCCGGGAAATTTAACCGAAGTTGGTCAAAATCACGGCGCGCGTACGGCGGTCTCGGCTACTCTTTCAGTCTTAAAGTGAAGTGGGGCAATATTTCGGCCCAGAAGCTCGAAACTGAGTGTTTAAAAAGTTTTGCTGTGTCTATTTCACTGCAAAACAAGGCCATCAAGAGTTAGTTTAGCGTCCAAGGGACTGGAAATATCCCCCAAGTTACGGGAAATCCACCCGAAGTTAGTCAAAATCACGATGCGCTTAAGGGGTTTTCGGCTACTCTTTAAGTCTTAAGGTAAAGTGGGCTTAGATTTAACTCCAGAAGCTCGAAAGTAAGGCTTCAAAAATTTTTGTCTCTATTTCAATCACATCTTAGACAATCAGGAGTGAGTTTAGAGACTTTGGGACTGGAAAATATCTCCCAAGTTTCGCCAGATCGAGCCGAAGATCCTCAAAATCACAATGCGCGTAAGGCGCTCCCGCCTACTCTTTCAGTCTTAAAGTAAAGTGGGGCTATATTTCGGCTCAGAAGCTCGAAAGTGACCCTTTAAAAAGTTACGCCCTGTGCATTTAACTGAAAACCAAGGCCATGAGGAGTTAGTTTAAAGTCCCCCGGACTGGAAAATATCCCCCAAGTTCCGGGAAATCGAGCTGAACTTGGTCAAAATCACGATGCTCGTAAGGCGGTCTCGGCTACTATTTCAGTCTTAAAGTGAAATACGGTTGTATTTCGGCCCAGAAGCTCGAAACTGAGCGTTCAAAAAGTTTTCCTGCGTCAATTTCACTGCAAACCAAGGCCATCAGGAGTTAGTTTAGAGTCCCCCGGACTTGAAAATATCGCCAAAATTCTAGAAAATCGAGCGGAAGTTGCTCAAAATCACGATGCGCGTAAGGCGGTCTCGCCTACTCTTTCAGTCTTAAAGTGAAGTGGGGCTATATTTCATCCCAGAAGCTCGAAAATAAGCCTTCAAAAAGTGTTACTCTGTTCATTTCACTGCAAACCAAGGCCATCAGGAGTTAGTTTAGACTGCTCGGGACTGGAAAATATCGCCCAAGTTGGGGGTTATTGAGCCGAAGTTTGTCAAAATCACGATGCGCGTACAGCAGTCTCGGCTACTCTTTTAGACTTAAAGTGACGTGACTGTATATTTCGGCCCAGAAGCTCGAAAGTGAGCGTTCAAAAAATTTTGCTCTCTCAATTTAACTGAAAACCAAGGCCATCATGAGTTAGTTTAGAGTCCACGGGACTGGAAAATATCCCTTAAGTTCTGGCAACTCAAGCCGAAGTTGGTCAAAATCACGATGTGCCTAAGGCGGCCTCGGCTACTCTTTCAGTCTTAAGGTGAAGTGGGGCTCTATTTCGGCCCAGAAGCTCCAAAGGGAGCGCCGAAAAAAATTTGCTGTGTCCATTTCACTGCAGACCAAGTTCATCAGGGGTTAGTTTAGGGTCCTTGGGACTTGAATATATCCCCGAAGTTTTGGGAAATCGAGCCGAAGTTGGTCAAAATCACGATGCGCGTAAGAGGGTGTCGGCTACTCCTTCAGTCTTAAACTGAAGTGGGGCTATATTTCGGCTCAGAAGCTCGAAGAGGAGCGTTGAAAAAGTTTTGCTCTCTCTATTTCAATGCAAACCAAGGCAATCAGGAGTTAGTTTAGAGTCTCCAGGACTGCAATATATTTCCCAAGTTCCGGGAAATGGAGAAGACGTTGGCCAAAATCACGATGCGCGCAAGACGGTCCTGGCTAGTCTTTCAGTCCTAAAGTGAAGTGGAGCTATATTTCGGCCCAGAAGCTCAAAAGTGAGCTTCAAAAAGTTTTGCTGTATCCATTTCAATGCAAACGAAGGCCATCAGGGGTTACTTAAGAGTCTTCGGGACTGGAAAATATCCCCCAAGTTCAGGGAAATTTAGCCGAAGTTGGTCAAAATCACGGTGCGCGTTAGGCGGTCTCGCTTACTGTTTCAGTCTTAAAGTGAAGTGAGGCTTTATTCCTGCCCATGAGCTTGAAAGTGAGCGTTCAAAACGTTTCCCTGTGTTTATTTCACTGCAAATCAAAGCCATCAGGAGCTATTTTAGAGTCCCAGGGACTGGAAAATATCCCCCAACTTCCGGGAAGTCGAGCCGAAGTTGGTCAAAATCACGATTTGCGTAAGGTAGTCTCGGCTACTCTTTCAGTCTTAAAGTGAAGTGGGGCTATATTTCGGGCCAGAAGCCCGAAAGTGAGCCTTCAAAAAGTTTTGCTGTGTTCATTTCACTGCAAACCAAGGCCATCAGGAGTTAGTTTAGCGTCCCCGGGACAAGAAAATATGCCCCAAGGTCCGGGAAATTGAGCCGAGGTTGGTCAAAATCACGATGCCCCTAAAGTTGTCTCGGCTACTCTTTCTGTCTTAAAGTGAAGTGGGGCTATATTTCGGGCCAGAAGCCCGAAAGTGAGCGTTCAAAAAGTTTTGCTGTGTCCATTTCACTGCAAACCAAGGCCATCAGGGGTTAGTTTAGAGTCTCCGGGACTGAAAAACATTGCCCAAGTTCCGGGGAATCGAACCGAAGTTGATCAAAATCACGATGCGCGAAATGCGGTATCGGTTACTGTTTCAGTCTTAAAGTGAACTGGGGCTATATTTCGGCCGAGAAGCCCGAAAGTGATCGTTCAAAAAGTTTTCCTCTCTGAATTTCACTGAAAACCAAGGCCATCACGAGTTAGTTTAGCGTCGCTGGGACTGGAAAATATTCCCCAAGTTCCGGTAAATCGAGCTGAAGTTGGTCAAAATCACAATGCTCCCAAAGCGGTCTCGGCTACCCTTCCAGTCTTAAAGTGAAGTGGGGCTATATTTCTGTCCAGAAGCTCGAAAGTCAGCGTTCAAAAAGTTTTGCTGTGTGCATTTCATATCAAACCAAAGCTATCAAAAGTTAGTTTAGGGTCCCCGGGACTGGAAAATATTCCCCAAATTCCGGGAAAGCGAGCCGAAGTTGATCAAAATCACGATGCGCGAAATGCGGTCTCGGCTACTGTTTCAGTCTTAAAGTAAAGTGTGGCTATATTTCGGCCCACAAGCTCGAAAGTGAGCGTTCAAAAACTTTTGCTGTGTCCATTTCACTGCAAAACAAGGCCATCAGGACTTAGTTTAGCGTCCAAGAGACTGGAAAATGTTCCCCAAGTTCCGAGAGATCCACCCGAAGTTTGTCAAAATCACAATGCGCGTAAGGTGGTCTCGGTTACTCTTTAAGTCTTAAAGTAAAGTGGGGCTTTATTTCGGCCAGGAAGCTCGAGGGTGAGCGTTCAAAAAGTTTTGCTCTGTCTATTTCAATGCAAACCAAGGCCATCAGGAGTTAATTTAGAGTTCCTGGGACTGGAAAATATGCCCCAAGTTCCGGAATATCGACCCGAAGTTTGTCAAACTCACGATGCGAGCAAGGCGGTCTCGGCTACTTTTTCAGTCTTAAGTGAAGTGGGGCTATATTTCGGCCCAGAATCTCGATAGTGTGCGTTCAACAAATTGTGCTGTGTCCATTTCAATGCAAACCAAGGCCATCAGGAGTTAGTTTAGAGTCCCCGGGACTAGAAAATATCCCGCAAGTCCCGGGAATTGGAGCCGAAGTTGATCAAATTCATGATGCGCGTAACGTGGTCTCGGCTACTGTTTCAGTCTTAAAGTCAAGTGTGCCTATATTTCGGCCCAAAAGCTAGAAAGTGAGCGTTCAAAAAGTTTTGCTGTGTCCATTTCACTTCAAAACAAGGCCATCAGGACTTAGTTTAGCGTCCAAGGGACTGGAAAATATCCCCCAAGTTCCGGGAAATCCATTCGAAGTTCGTCAAAATTACGATATACGTAAGGCGGTTTCGGCTACTCTTTCAGTCTTAAAGTAAAGTCGGGCTATATTTCTGTCCAGAAGCTCGAAAGTCAGCGTTGAAAAAGTTTTGCTGTGTGCATTTCACTGCAAACCAAAGCTATCAAAAGTTAGTTTAGGGTCCCCGGGACTGGAAAATATTCCGCAAGTTCCGAGAAAGCGAGCCGAAGTTGATCAAAATCACGATGCGCGAAATGCGGCCTCGGCTACTGTTTCAGTCTTAAAGTAAAGTGTGGCTATATTTCGGCCCACAAGCTCGGAAGTGAGCGTTCAAAAAGTTTTCCTCTGTCCATTTCAATGCAAAGCAAGGTGATCAGGAGATAGTTTAGAGTCCCCAGGACTGGAAAATATCCCCCAAGTTCCGAGAAGTCGATCCAAAAATGGTCAAAATCACAATGCGCGTAAGGCGATCTCGGCTACTCTTTCAGTCTTAAAGTGAAGTGGGGCTATATTTCTGCCCAGAAGCTCCAAAGTGGGCGTTCAAAAAGTTATGCTGTGCAAATTTCAGTGCAAACCAAGGCCACCCGGAGTTAGTTTAGAGTCCCCCGGACTGGAAAATATCCCAAAAGTTGCGTGAAATCCAGCTGCACTTGGTCTAACTGACGATGCGCGTGAGGCGGTCTCGGCTACTATTTCAGTCTGAAAGTAAAGTGGGATTCTATTTCGCCCCAGAAGCTACAAAGAGAGTGTTCAGAAAGCTTTCCTTTGTCCATTTCACTGAAAACCAAGGCCATCAGGAGTTAGTTTAGAGCCCGCGGAAATGGAATATATCCCCCAAGTTGCGGGAAACCGACCCGAAGTTGGTCAAAATCACGATTTCCGCAAGATGGTCTCGGCTACTCTTTCAGTCTTAAAGTAAAGTGGGGCTATATTTCGGTCCAGAAGCTCAAAGCTCAAAAAAAATTACTAGTCTATTTCACTGCAAACCAAGGCTATCAGGAATTAGTTTAGAGTCTCCGGGAGTGGAATGTACTTCCCAAGTTCCGGAAAATCGAGAAGACGTTGGTCAAAATCACGATGCGCGTAAGACCTTCTCGGCTACTCTTTCAGTCTTAAAGTGAAGTGGGGCTATATTTCGGCCCAGAAGCTCAAAACTGAGCGTTCAAAACCTTTTACTGTATCCATTTCAATGCAAACCAAGGCCATCAGGGGTTACTTAAGAGTCCTCGGTACTGGAAAATATCCCCCAAGTTCCGGTAAATCGAGCCGAAGTTGGTCAAAATCACGATGTGCGTAAGGTGGTCTCGGCTACTCTTTCAGTCTTAAAGTGAAGTGGGGCAATATTTCGGCCCAGAAGCTCGAAAGTGAGTGTTTAAAAAGTTTTGCTCTGTCACTTTCAGTGCAAACCAAGGCCATCAGAAGTTAGTTTAGAGTTCCTGGGACTGGAGAATGTGCCCCAAATCCCGGGAAGTCGAGCCGAAGTTGATCAAATTCATGATGCGGGTAACGTGGTCTCGGCTACTCTGTCAGTCCTAAAGTGAAGTGTGGCTATATTTCGGCCCACAAGCTAGAAAGTGAGCGTTCAAAAAGTTTTGTTGTGTCCATTTTACTTCAAAACAAGGCCATCAGGACTTAGTTTAGCGTCCAAGGGACTGCAAAATATCCCCCAAGTTCCGGGAAATCCATTCGAAGTTCGTCAAAATTACGATGCGCGTAAGGCGGTCTCATCTACTCTTTCAGTCTTAAAGTAAAGTGTGGCTATATTTCTGCCCAGAAGCTCCAAAGTTGTGCTCTGTCCATTTCACTGAAAACCAAGGCCATCAGGAGTTACTTTAGAGTCCCTTTGACTGGAATATACCCCCCAAGTTTCGGGAAATAAACGCGAAATTGGTCAAAATCACGATTCGCTCAAGACGGTCTCGCCTACTCTCAGTCTTAAAGTAAAATGGGGCTCTATTTCGGCCCAGAAGCTGGAGAGTGAGCCTTCAAAAACTTTCGCTGTGTCCATTTCACTGCAAACCAAGACAAGCAGGAGTTAGTTGAGAGTCCCCGGGACTGGAAAATATCCCGCAAGTTCCGGGAAATCAACCCGAAGTTTGTCAAAATCACGATGCGGGTCAGGCGGTCTCCGCAACTCTTTCAGTGTTAAAGTAATGGGGGGCTATATTTTGGCCCAGAAGCTCGAAATTGAGCGTTCAAAAAGTTTTGCTGGGTCCATTTTACTGCAAACCAAGGCCATCAGGAACTAGTTTAGAGTCTTTAGAACTGGAATATATTCCCTTAGTTCCGGCAAATCGAGCCGAAGTTGCTCAAAATCACGATGGACGTAAGGCGGTCTCGGCTACTCTTTCAGTCTTCAAGTGAAGTGGGCTTCTATTTCGGTCCAGAAGCTCGAAAGTATCCGTTCAAAAACTTTTTCTGTTTCCGTTTCACTGCAAACCAAGACCAGCACAAGTTAGTTTAGAGTCCCCGGGACTGGAAAATATTTCGCAAGTTCCGGGAAATCGAGCCGAAGTTGATCAAAATCAAGATGCGCGAAACGTGGTCTCGGCTACTGTTTCAATCTTAAAGTGAAGTATGGCTATATTTCGGCCCACAAGCTCGAAAGTGAGCGTTCAAAAAGCTTTGCTGTGTCCATTTCACTGCAAACGAAGGCCATCAGGAGTTAGTTTAGAGTGCCCGGGACAGGAAAATATTCTCCAAATTCCACGAAATGGCGCCGAAGTTGATGAAAGTTACGATGCGCGTAACGGACTCTCGGCTATTCTTTCAGTCTTAAATTTAAGTAGGGCTATATTTCGGCCCTGAAGCTCCAAGGTGAGCGTTCAGAATGTTTTGCTGTGTTCATTAAACTGCAAACCAAGGTCATCGGGAGTTACTTTAGCGTCCCCGGGACTTTAAATTATTCGCCAACTTCCGGGAAATCGAGCAAAAGTGGCCCAAAATCACGATGCGGGTAAGGCGGTCTCGGCTACTCTTTCAGTCTTAAAATTAAGGGGCGCTATATTTCGACCTAGAAGCTCGAGACCGGGCGTGCACTAATATTACCTGTGTCCATTTCACTGACATCTTAGGCCATCAGGAGTTAGTTTAGAGTCCTTGGGACTGGAAAATATTTCCCAAATTCTGGCAGATCGAGCCAAAGTTGCTCAAAATCACGATGCGCGTAAGGCGGTCTCGGCTACTCTTTTAGTCTTAAAATGAAGTGGGGCTACATTTCGGCCGACAAGCTCAACACCGAGCGTGCGCTCCTTTTGCCTGTGTACATATCACTGAAAACTAAGTTCATCAGGAGTTAGCATAGAGTCCTCGGGACTGGAAAATATTCCCCGAATTCGGGCACATCGAGCCAAAGATGCTCAAAATCACGATGCGCGTAAGGCGGTCTCGGCTACTCGTTTACTCCGAAAATGAAGTGGGGCTATATTTCGGTTCTACTAGCTCGACACCGAGCGTGCTCTCCTTTTACCTGTGTCCATTTCACTAAGAACTAAGTCCATCAGGAGATAGTTTAGAATCCTCGAGACTGGAAGCTATCCTCCAAGTTTCGGCAAATTGAGCCATACTTTCTTAAAATTCCGATAAGCGTACGGCAGTTTCGTTTACTCTTTCAGTCTTAAAATGAACTGGGGCTACATTTCGGCCTAGAAGCTCGACACCGAGCGTGCGCTCCTGTTACCTGTGACCATTTGACTGAAAACTAAGGCCATCAAGAGTTAGGGTAGAGTCCCCGGGACTGGAAAATATCCCCCAAGTTTTGGCAGATCCAGCCATAGTGGCTAAAAATTTCGATGCGCTTAAGGCGGTTTCGTGTACACTTTCAGTCTTAAAATAAAGTGGGGCTATATTTCGGCGTACAACCTGGAAACCTAGCGTGCGCCCCTTTTACCTGTGTCCATTTCACTAAAAACCAAGGCATTCAGGAGTTAGTTTAGAGCTTCCGGGACTGGAAAATATCCCCCAAGTTCCGCGAAATCAAGCCTAAGTTGGTCAAAATTACGATGGGCTAAGGCGGTCTTGGCTACTCTTTCACTCTTAAAGTGAAATGGAGCTATATTTCGGCCCAGAAGCTCAAAAGTGAGCGTTCAAAGAGTTTGGCTGTGTCCATTTCACTGAAAACCAAGGCAATCAGGAATTAGTTTAGAGTCCCCGGGACTGGAAAATATCCCCCAAGTGCCGGGAAATCGAGCCGAAGTTGGTCAAAATCACGACGCGCGTACGGCGGTCTCGGCTACTCTTTCACTCTTAAAGTGAACTGGGGCAATATTTCGGCCCAGAAGCTCGAAACTGAGTGTTTAAAAAGTTTTGCTGTGTCTATTTCACTGCAAAACAAGGCCATCACGGGTTAGTTTAGCGTCCAAGGGACTGGAAATATCCCCCAAGTTACGGGAAATCCACCCGAGGTTAGTCAAAATCACGATGCGCTGAAGGGGGTCTCGGCTACTCTTTCAGTCTTAAGGTAAAGTGGGCTTAGATTTAACTTCAGAAGCTCGAAAGTAAGGCTTCAAAAATTTTTGTCTCTATTTCACTCACATCTTAGACAATCAGGATTGAGTTTAGAGACTTTGGGACTGGAAAATATCTCCCAAGTTTCGCCAGATCGAGCCGAAGATCCTCAAAATCACAATGCGCGTAAGGCGCTCCCGCCTACTCTTTCAGTCTTAAAAAGAAGCAGGGCTATATTTCGGCCAGCAAGCTCGAAAGTGCGCGTTCAAAAAGTGTTCCTGTGTCCATTTCACTGGAAACCAAGGCCATCAGGAGTTAGTTTAGAGTCCCCGGGACTGGAAAATATTCCCCTATTTGCGGCAAATCCAGCCGAAGTATCCCAAAATCACGATGCGCGTAAGGCGGTCTCGGCTACTCTTTCAGTCTTAAAGTTAAGTGGGGCTATATTTCGACCCATAAGCTCGAAAGTGAGCGTTCAAAGAGTTTTGCTGTGCCCATTTAAAAGAAAACTAAGGCCATCGGAAGTTAGTTTAGCTTCCCCGGCAATTGAAAATATTCGCCAACTTCCGGGAAATCGAGCCGAAGTTGGTCAAAATTACAATCGCGCGTAAGGCGGTCTCGGCTACTCTTTCAGTCTTAAAGTGAAGTAGGGCTATATTTCGGCCGAGAAGCTCGAAAGTGAGCGTTCAAAAAAATGTGCTGTGTCCATTTCACTGCAAACCAAGGCCATCAGCAGTTAGTTTAGAGTCCCCGGGACTGGAATATATCCCCGAAGTTCTGGGAAATCGAACGGAAGTTCGTCAAAATCACGGTGCGCGTAACACGCTCTCGGCTACTCTTTCAGTCTTAAAGTAAAGTGGGGCTATATTTCGGCCCAGAAGCTCGAAAGTGACCCTTTAAAAAGTTACGCTTTCTGCATTTAACTGCAAACCAAGGCCATCAGGAGTTAGTTTAAAGTCCCCCGGGCTGGAAAATATCCCCCAAGTTCCTGGAAATCGAGCTAAACTTGGTCAAAATCACGATGCTCGTAAGGCGGTCTCGGCTACTATTTCAGTCTTAAAGTGAAATACGGTTGTATTTCGGCCCAGAAGCTCGAAAGTGAGCGTTCAAAAAGTTTTCCTGCGTCCATTTCACTGCAAACCAAAGCCATCAGGAGTTAGTTTAGAGTCTACGGGACTGGAAAATGTCCCTTAAGTTCTGGCAACTCAAGCCGAAGTTGGTCAAAATCACGATGCGTCTAAGGCGGTCTCGGCTACTATTTCAGTCTTAATGTGAAGTGGGGCTATATTTCGGCCCAGAATTTCGAAAGTAAGCGTTCAAAAAAATTTGCTGTGTCCATTTCACTGCAGACCAAGGCCATCAGGGGTTAGTTTAGAGTCCTTGGGACTTGAATATATCCCCGAAGCTTCGGGAAATCGAGCCGAAGTTGCTCAAAATCACCATGCGCGTAAGATGGTGTCGGCTACTCTTTCAGTCTTAAACTGAAGTGGGGCTATATTTCGGCTCAGAAGCCCGAAGGGGAGCGTTGAAAAAGTTTTGCTCTCTCCATTTCAATGCAAACCAAGGCAATCAGGAGTTACTTTAGAGTCCCCGGTACCGGAAAATATTCCCCATTTCCCGGGAAATTGAGCCAAAGTTGGTCAAAATCACGATGCGCGTAAGGCGGTGTCGGCTATTCTTTCATTCTTAAAGTGAACTCGGGCAATATTTCAGCCCAGAAGCTCGAAAGTGAAAGTTCTAAAAGTTTTGCTGTGTCCATTTCACCGCGAACCAAGCCACATCAGGAGATAGTTTACAGTGTCCGGGACATCAAAATATGCCCTAAGTTCCGGGAAATCGAGCCGAACTTTGTCAAAATCACGATGCGCGTAAAGCAGTCTCGGCTACTCTTTGAGTCTTAAAGTGACGTGGCTGTATATTTCGGCCCAGAAGCTCGAAAGTGAGCGTTCAAAAAGTTATGCTTTGCCCATTTCACTGCAAAACAGGGCCCTCAGGAAGTAGTTTGCAGTGCCCGGAACTGGAAAATATCCCCCAAGTTCCGCGAAATCGAGACGAAGTTGGTGAAAATAACGATTCGCGTAAGGCGGTCTCGGCTACTCTTTCAGTCTTAAAGTGAAGTAGGGCTTTATTTCGGCCAGGAAGCTGGAAGGTGAGCGTTCAAAAAGTTTTGCTCTGTCCATTTCAGTGAAAACTAAGGCCATCAGGAGTTAGTTTAGAGTTCCTGGGACTGGAAAATATCCCCCAAGTTCCGGAATATCGATTCGAAGTTTGTCAAACTGACGATGCGAGCAAGGCGGTCTTGGCTACTCTTTCAGGCTTAAGTGAGGTGGGGCTATATTTCGGCCGAGAATCTCGAAAGTGTGCGTTCAAAAAATTGTGCTGTGTCCATTTCAATGCAAACCAAGGCCATCAGGAGTTAGTTTAGAGTCCCCGGGACTGGAAAATATCCCCCAAGTCCCGGGGAATTAGAGCCGAAGTTGATCAAATTCATGATGTGCGTAACGTGGTCTCGGCTACTGTTTCAGTCTTAAAGTCAAGTGTGCCTATATTTCGGCCCACAGGCTGGAAAGTGAGCGTTCAAAAAGGTTTGGTGTGTCCATTTCACTTCAAAACAAGGCCATCAGGACTTAGTTTAGCGTCCCAGGGACTGGAAAATATCCCGCAAGTTCCGGAATATCGACCCGAAGTTTGTCAAACTCACGATGCGACCAAGGCGGTCTCGGCTACTTTTTCAGTCTTAAGTGAAGTGGGGCTATATTTCTGCCCAGAATCTCCAAAGTGTGCGTTCAAAAAATTGTGCTGTGTCCATTTCAATGCAAACCACGTCCATCAGGAGTTAGTTTAGAGTCCCCGGGACTGGAAAATATCCCCCAAGTCCCGGCAATTAGAGCCGAAGTTGATCAAATTCATGAGGCGCGTAACGTGGTCTCGGCTACTGTTTCAGTCTTAAAGTAAAGTGTGGTTATATTTCGGCCCAAAAGCTAGAAAGTGATCGTTCAAAAAGGTTTCCTTTGTCCATTTCACTTCAAAACAAGGCCATCAGCACTTAGTTTAGCGTGCAAGGGACTGGAAAATATCCCCCAAGTTCCGGGAAATCCATTCGAAGTTCGTCAAAATTACGATATACGTAAGGCGGTTTCGGCTACTCTTTCAGTCTTAAAGTAAAATCGGGCTATATTTCTCTCCAGAAGCTCGAAAGTCAGCGTTCAGAAAGTTTTGCTGTGTGCATTTCACTGCAAACCAAAGCTATCAAAAGTTAGTTTAGGGTCCCCGGGACTGGAAAATATTCCCCAAGTTCCGGGAAAGCGAGCCGAAGTTGATCAAAATCACGATGCGCGAAATGCGGTCTCGGCTACTGTTTCAGTCTTAAAGTAAAGTGTGGCTATATTTCGGCCCACAAGCTCGAAAGTGAGCGTTCAAAAAGTTTTGCTCTGTCCATTTCAATGTAAAGCAAGGCGAGCAGGAGTTAGTTTAGAGTCCCCGGGACTGGAAAATATCCCCCAAGTTGCGAGAAATCGATCCGAAAATGGTCAAAATCGCGATGCGCGTAAGATGATCTCGGCTACTTTTTCAGTCTTCAAGTAAAGTGGGGCTATATTTCGGCCCCGAAGCTCCAAAGTGGGCGTTCAAAAAGTTATGCTGTGCGCATATCAGTGCAAACCAAGGCCCCCCGGAGTTAGTTTAGAGTCTCCCGGACTGGAAAATATCCCAAAAGTTGCGTCAAATCGAGCTGAACTTGGTCTAACTCACGATGCGCGTGAGGCGGCCTCGGCTACTATTTCAGTCTGAAAGTGAAGTGGGATTCTATTTCGGCCCAGAAGCTACAAAGAGAGTGTTCAAAAAGCTTTCCTTTGTCCATTTCACTGAAAACCAAGGCCATCAGGAGTTAGTTTAGAGTCCGCGGAAATGGAATATATCCCTCAAGTTGCGGGAAACCGACCCGAAGTTGGTCAAAATCACGTTTTGCGCAAGACGATCTGGGCTACTTTTTCACTCTTAAAGTAAAGTGGGGCTATATTTCGGTCCAGAAGCTCGAGAGTGAGCGTTCAAAAACTTTCGCTGTGTCCATTTCACTGAAAACCAAGACAATCAGGAGTTAGTTTAGAGTTCCCAAGACTGGAAAATATCCCCCAAGTTCCGGCAAATCGAGCCGAAGTTGGTCAAAATCACGGTGCGCTTAAGGCGGTGTCGGCTACTCCTTCAGTCTTAAAGTGAAGTGGGGCTCTATTTCGCCCCCCAAGCTCTAAGCTCAAAAAAATTACTGTGTCTATTTCACTGCAAACCAAGGCTATCAGGAGTTAGTTTAGAGGTCCGGGAGTGGAATGTATTTCCCAAGTTCCGGAAAATCGAGAAGACGTTGGTCAAAATCACGATGCGCGTAAGACGGTCTCGGCTACTCTTTCAGTCTTAAAGTAAAGTGGGGCTATATTTCGGCCCAGAAGCACAAAAGTGAGCGTTCAAAAAGTTTTGCTGTATCCATTTCAATGCAAACCAAGGCCATCAGGGGTTACTTAAGAGTCCTCGGGACTGGAAAATATCCCCCAAGTTCCGGTAAATCGAGCCGAAGTTGGTCAAAATCACGATGTGCGTAAGGTGGTCTCGGCTACTCTTTCAGTCTTAAAGTGAAGTGGGGCAATATTTCGGCCCAGAAGCTCGAAAGTGAGTGTTTAAAAAATTTTGCTCTGTCACTTTCAGTGAAAACCAAGGCCATCAGAAGTTAGTTTAGAGTCGCCGGGACTGAAGAATATCCCCCAAGTCCCGGGAAATCGAGCCGAAGTTGATCAAATTCATGATACGCGTAACGTGGTCTCGGCTACTGTTTCAGTCGTAAGGTGAAGTGGGGCTATATTTCAGCCCACAAGCTAGAAAGTGAGCGTTCAAAAAGTTTTGTTGTGTCCATTTTACTTCAAAACAAGGCCATCAGGACTTAGTTTAGCGTCCAAGGGACTGCAAAATATCCACCAAGTTCCGGGAAATCCATTCGAAGTTCGTCAAAATTACGATGCGCGTAAGGTGGCCTCGTCTACTCTTTCAGTCTTAAAGTAAAGTGGGGCTGTACTTCTGCCCAGAAGCTCCAAAGTTGTGCTCTGTCCATTTCACTGAAAACCAAGGCCATCAGGAGTTACTTTAGAGTCCCTTTGACTGGAATATACCCCTCAAGTTTCGGGAAATAAACGCGAAATTGGTCAAAATCACGATTCAGTCAAGACGGTCTGGCCTACTCTTTAAGTCGTAAGTGATGTCGGACTATATTTCGGCCTAGAAGCTCGAAAGTGTGCGTTCAAAAACTTGTGCTGTGTGAATTTCACTGCAAACCATGGGCATCAGGAGTTAGTTTAGAGTCCCCGGGACGGGAAAATATTCCCCAAGTTCCAGGAAAGCGAGCAGAAGTTGATCAAAATCACGATGCGCGTAACGCGGTCTTGGCTACTGTTTCAGTCTTAAAGTGAAGTGTGGCTATATTTAGGCCCACAAGCTCGAAAGTGAGCGTTCAAAAAGTTTTGCTGTGTCCATTTCACTGCAAACCAAGGCCATCAGGAGTTAGTATAGAGTCCCCGGGACTGGAAAATGTTCTCCAAGTTCCAGGAAATGGCGCCGACGTTGATGTAAATTACGATGCGCGTAACGGGCTCTCGGCGGTTCTTTCAGTCTTAAATTTAAGTAGGGCTATATTTCGGCCCTGAAGCTCGAAGGTGAGCGTTCAGAATGTTTTGCTGTGTTCATTAAACTGCAAACCAAGGTCATCGGGAGTTAGTTTAGCGTCCCCGGGACTTTAAATTATTCGCCAACTTCCGGGAAATCGAGCAAAAGTGGCCTAAAATCACGATGCGCGTAAGGCGGTCTCGGCTACTCTTCCAGTCTTAAAATTAAGGGGCGCTATATTTCGACCTAGAAGCTCGAGACCGGGCGTGCGCTAATTTTACCTGTGTCCATTTCACTGACATCTTAGGCCATCAGGAGTTAGTTTAGAGTCCTTGGGACTGGAAAATATTTCCCAAATTCTGGCAGATCGAGCCAAAGTTGCTCAAAATCACGATGCGCGTAAGGCGGTCTCGGCTACTCTTTCAGTCTTAAAATGAAGTGGGGCTATATTTCGGCCGACAAGCTCAACACCGAGCGTGCGCTCCTTTTGCCTGTGTACATATCACTGAAAACTAAGTTCATCAGGAGTTAGCATAGAGTCCTCGGGACTGGAAAATATTCCCCGAATTCCGGCAAATCGAGCCAAAGATGCTCAAAATCACGATGCGCGTAAGGCGGTCTCGGCTACTCGTTTACTCCGAAAATGAAGTGGGGCTATATTTCGGTTCTATTAGCTCGACACCGAGCGTGCTCTCCTGTTACCTGTGTCCATTTCACTAAGAACTAAGTCCATCAGGAGATAGTTTAGAATCCTCGAGACTGGAAGCTATCCTCCAAGTTACGGCAAATTGAGCCATACTTTCTTAAAATTCCGATAAGCCTACGGCAGTTTCGTTTACTCTTTCAGTCTTAAAATGAACTGGGGCTACATTTCGGCCTAGAAGCTCGACACCGAGCGTGCGCTCCTGTTACCTGTGACCATTTGACTGAAAACTAAGGCCATCAAGAGTTAGGGTAGAGTCCCCGGGACTGGAAAATATCCCGCAAGTTTTGGCAGATCGAGCCATAGTGGCTAAAAATTTCGATGCGCTTAAGGCGGTTTCGTGTACACTTTCAGTCTTAAAATAAAGTGGGGCTATATTTCGGCCCACAACCTGGAAACCCAGCGTGCGCCCCTTTTCCCTGTGTCCATTTCACTAAAAACCAAGGTATTCAGGAGTTAGTTTAGAGCTTCCGGGACTGGAAAATATCCCCCAAGTCCCAGGAAATCAAGCCGAAGCTCGACAAAATTACCATGCGCGTAAGGCGGTCCCGGCTACTCTTTCAGTCTTAAAGTGACGTGGGGCTATATTTCGGCCCAGAAGCTTGAAAGTGAACGTTCAAAGAGTTTGGCTGTGTCCATTTCACTGAAAACCAAGGCCATCAGGAATTAGTTTAGAGTGCTCGGGGCTGGGAATTATCTCCCAAGTTCCGGGAAATCGAGCCGAAGTACCCCAAAATCACGATGCGCGTAAGGCGGTCTCGGCTAGTCTTTCAGTCTTAAAGTGAAGTAGGGCTATGCTTGGGCCCAGAAGCTCAAACGTGAGCGTTCAAAAAGTTGTGCTGTGTCCATTTCACTGCAAACCAAGGCAATCAGGAGTTACTTTAGAGTCCCCGGTACCGGAAAATATCCCCCATTTCCCGGGAAATCGAGCCAAAGTTGGTCAAAATCACGATGCGCGTAAGGCGGTACCGGTTACTCTTTCATTCTTAAAGTGAACTGGGGCAATATTTCCGCCCAGAACCTGGAAAGTGAGCGTTCAAAAAGTTGTGCTGTGTCCATTTCACTCAAGAGCAAGGCCATCAGGAGTTACTTTAGAGTCCGCGGGACTGGAAAATATCCCCCAAGTTCTGGGAAATCGAGCCGAAGTTGGTCAAAATTACGATGGGCGTAAGGCGGTCTCGGCTACTCTTTCACTCTTAAAGTGAAGTGGAGCTATATTTCGGCTCAGAAGCTCAAAAGTGAGCGTTCAAAAAGTTTTGCTGTGTCCATTTTACTGCAGACCAAGGACGTCGTGGATCAGTTTAGGGTCCCAGGGACTGGAAAATATCCTCCAAGTTCCGGGAAATTTAACCGAAGTTGGTCAAAATCACGACGCGCGTACGGCGGTCTCGGCTACTCTTTCAGTCTTAAAGTGAAGTGGGACAATATTTCGGCCCAGAAGCTCGAAATTGAGTGTTTAAAAAGTTTTGCTGTGTCCATTTCACTGCAAAACAAGGCCATCACGACTTAGTTTAGCGTCCAAGGGACTGGAAATATCCCCTAAGTTACGGGAAATCCACCCGAAGTTAATCAAAATCACGATGCGCTTAAGGGGGTCTCGGCTACTCTTTCAGTCTTAAGGTAAAGTGGGCTTAGATTTAACTTCAGAAGCTCGAAAGTAAGGCTTCAAAAATTTTTGTCTCTATTTCACTCACATCTTAGACAATCAGGAGTGAGTTTAGAGACTTTGGGACTGGAAAATATCTCCCAAGTTTCGCCAGATCGAGCCGAGGATCCTCAAATCACAATGCGCGTAAGGCGCTCCCGCCTGCTCTTTCAGTCTTAAAAAGAAGTAGGGCTATATTTCGGCCTGCAAGCTCGAAAGTGCGCGTTCAAAAAGTGTTCCTGTGTCCATTTCACTGGAAACTAAGGCCATCAAGAGTTAGTTTAGAGTCCCCGGGACTGGAAAATATCCCCCTATTTGCGGGAAATCCAGCCGAAGTATCCCAAAATCACGATGCGCGTAAGGCGGTCTCGGCTACTCTTTCAGTCTTAAAGTTAAGTGGGGCTATATTTCGACCCATAAGCTCGAAAGCCAGCGTTCAAAAAGTTTTTCTGTGTCCATTTAACTGCAAACTAAGGCCATCGGAAGTTAGTTTAGCTTCCTCGGAAATTGAAAATATTCGCCAACTTCCGGAAAATCGAGCCGAACTTGTTCAAAATTACGATGCGCTTAAGGCGGTCTCGGCTACTCTTTCAGTCTTAAACTGAAGTAGGGCTATATTTCGGCCGAGAAGCTCAAAAGTAAGCATTCAAAAAAATGTGCTGTGTCCATTTCACTGCAAACCAAGGCCATCAGCAGTTAGTTTAGAGTCCCCGGGACTGGAATATATCCCCGAAGTTCCGGGAAATCGAACGGAAGTTCGTCAAAATCACGATGCGCGTCAGACGGTCTCGGCTACTCTTTCAGTCTTAAAGTAAAGTGGGGCTATATTTCGGTCCAGAAGCTCGAAAGTGACCCTTTAAAAACTTACGCTTTGTGCATTTAACTGCAAACCAAGGCCATCAGGAGTTAGCTTAAGGTCCCCCGGACTGGAAAATATCCCCAAGTTCCGGGAAATCGAGCTGAACTTGGTCAAAATCACGATGCTCGTAAAGCGGTCTCGGCTACTATTTCAGTCTTAAAGTGAAACACGGTTGTATTTCGGCCCAGAAGCTCGAAACTGAGCGTTCAAAAAGTTTTTCTGCGTCCATTTCACTGCAAACCAAGGCCATCAGGAGTTAGTTTAGAGTCCCCGGGACTTGAAAATATCACCAAAATTCTAGAAAATCGAGCGGAAGTTGCTCAAAATCACGATGCGCGTAAGGCGGTCTCGCCTACTCTTTCAGTCTTAAAGTGAAGTGGGGCTATATTTCATCCCAGAAGCTCGAAAATAAGCCTTCAAAAAGTGTTATTGTGTTCATTTCACTGCAAACCAAGGCCATCAGGAGTTAGTTTAGACTCTTCGGGACTGGAAAGTATCGCCCAAGTTCGGGGAAATCGAGCCGAATTTTGTCAAAATCACGATGCGCGTAAGGCGGTCTCGGCTACTCTTTCATTCTTAAAGTGAACTGGGGCTATATTTCGGCCCAGAAGCTAGAAATTGAAAGTTCAAAAAGTTTTGCTGTTCTCATTTAACTGCAAACCAAGGCCATGAGGAGTTAGTTTAGGCTCCTCGGGACTGGAAAATATCGCCCAAGTTCGGGGAAATAGAGCCGAATTTTGTCAAAATCACGATGCGCGTAAGGCGGTCTCGGCTACTCTTTCATTCTTAAAGTGAACTGGGGCTATATTTCGGCCCAGAAGCTAGAAAGTGAAAGTTCAAAAAGTTTTGCTGTGTCCATTTCACCGCAAACCAAGCCACATCAGCAGATTGTTTACAGTGTCCGGGACATCAAAATATCCCCCAAGTCCCTGGAAATCGAGCCGAATTTTGTCAAAATCACGATGCGCGTAAAGCAGTCTCGGCTACTCTTTAAGTCTCAAAGTGACGTGGCTGTATATTTCGGCCCAGAAGCTCGAAAGTGAGCGTTCAAAAAGTTATGCTGTGCCCATTTCACTGCAAAGTAAGGCCCTCAGGAAATAGTTTACAGTGCCCGGAACTGGAAAATATCCCCCAAGTTCCGCGAAATCGAGACGAAGTTGGTCAAAATAACGATTCGCGTAAGGCGGTCTCGGCTACTCTTTCAGTCTTAAAGTGAAGTAGGGCTATATTTCGGTCCAGAAGCTCGAAAGTGAGCGTTCAAAAAGTTTTCCTCTCTCAATTTCACTAAAAACCAAGGCCATCATGAGTTAGTTTAGAGTCCCTGGGACTGGAAAATATCTTTTAAGTTCTGGCAACTCAAGCCGAAGTTGGTCAAAATCACCATGCGCCTAAGGCGGCCTCGGCTACTCTTTCAGTCTTAAAGTGAAGTGGGGCTCTATTTCGCCCCAGAAGCTCCAAAGTGAGCGCTGCAAAAAATTTGCTGTGTCCATTTCACTACAAACCAAGGCTATCAGGAGTTAGTTTAGAGTCCCCGGGACTGCAATATATTTCCCAAGTTCCGGAAAATGGAGAAGACGTTAGTTAAAATCACGAAGCGCGCAAGACAGTGTTGGTTAGTCTCTCAGTCTTAAAGTGAAGTGGGGCTATACTTCGGCCAAGAAGCTCAAAAGTGAGCGTTCAAAAAGTTTTGCTGTATCCATTTCAATGCAAACGAAGGCTATCAGGGGTTACTTAAGAGTCTTCGGGACTGGAATATATCCCCCAAGTTCAGGGAAATTTAGCCGAAGTTGGTCAAAATCACGGTGCGCGTTAGGCGGTCTCGCTTACTGTTTCAGTCTTAAAGTGCAGTGAGGCTTTATTCCTGCCCAGGAGCTTGAAAGTGAGCGTTCAAAAAGTTTCCCTGTGTTTATTTCACTGCAAACCAAAGCCATCAGGAGCTAGTTTAGAGTCCCTGGGACTGGAAAATATTCCCCAACTTCCGGGAAATCGAGCCCAAGTTGGTCAAAATCACGATTTGCGTAAGGTAGTCTCCGCTTCCCTTTCAGTCCTAAAGTGAAGTGGGGCTATATTTCGGGCCAGAAGCCCGAAAGTGAGCGTTCAAAAAGTTTTGCTGTGTTCATTTCACTGCAAACCAAGGCCATCAGGAGCTAGTTTAGCGTCCCCGGGAAAAGAAAATATGCCCCAAGGTGTGGGAAATTGAGCCGAGGTTGGTCAAAATCACGATGCTCCTAAAGTTGTCTCGGCTACTCTTTCTGTCTTAAAGTGAAGTGGGGCTATATTTCGGGCCAGAAGCCCGAAAGTGAGCGTTCAAAAAGTTTTGCTCTGTCCATTTCAATGCAGAGCAAGGCGATCAGGAGTTAGTTTAGAGTACCCGGGACTGGAAAATATCCCCCAAGCTCCGAGAAATCGATCCGAAAATGGTCAAAATCACGATGCGCGTAAGGCGATCTCGGCTACTCTTTCAGTCTTAAAGTGAAGTGGGGCTATATTTCGGCCCAGAAGCTGCAAAGTGGGCGTTCAAAAAGTTATGCTGTGCCTTTTTCAGTGCAAACCAAGGCCATCCGGAGTTAGTTTAGAGTCCCCCGGACTGGAAAATATCCCAAAAGTTGCGTCAAATCGAGCTGAACTTGGTCTAACTCACGATGCGCGTGAGGCGGTCCCGGCTACTATTTCAGTCTGAAAGTGAAGTGGGATTCTATTTCGGCCCAGAAGCTACAAAGAGAGTGTTCAAAAAGCTTTCCTTTGTCCATTTCACTGAAACCCAAGGCCATCAGGAGTTAGTTTAGAGCCCGCGGAAATGGAATATATCCCCCAAGTTGCGGGAAACCGAACCGAAATTGGTCAAAATCACGATTTGCGCAAGACGGTCTCGGCTACTCTTTCAGTCTTAAAGTGAAGTGGGGCTATATTTCGGTCCAGAAGCTCGAGAGTGAGCGTTCAAAAACTTTCGCTGTGTCCATTTCACTGAAAACCAAGACAATCAGGAGTTAGTTTAGAGTCCCCGGGACTGGAAAATATCCCCCAAGTTCCGGCAAATCGAGCCGAAGTTGGTCAAAATCACGGTGCGCTTAAGGCGGTGTCGGCTATTCCTTCAGTCTTAAAGTGAAGTGGGGCTCTATTTCGGCCCACAAGCTCAAAGCTAAAAAAAAATTACTGTGTCTATTTCACTGCAAACCAAGCCTATCAGGAGTTAGTTTACAGTCCTCGGGGGTGAAATGTATTTCCCAAGTTCCGGAATATCGAGAAGACGTTGGTCAAAATCACGATGCGCGTAAGACGGTCTCGGCTACTCTTTCAGTCTTAAAGTAAAGTGGGGCTATATTTCGGCCCAGAAGCTCAAAACTGACCGTTCAAAAAGTTTTGCTGTATCCATTTCAATGCAAACCAAGGCCATCAGGGGTTACTTAAGAGTCCTCGGGACTGTAAAAATATCCCCCAAGTTCCGGTAAATCAAGCCGAAGTTGGTCAAAATCACGATGTGCGTTAGGTTGTTTCGGCTGCTCTTTCAGTCTTAAAGTGAAGTGGGGCAATATTTCGGCCCAGGAGCTCGAAAGTGAACGTTTAAAAAGTTTTGCTCTGTCACTTTCAGTGCAAACCAAGGCCATCAGAAGTTAGTTTAGAGTCCCCGGGACTGGAAAATATCCCAAAAGTTGCGTCAAATCGAACTGAACTTGGTCTAAGTGACGATGAGCGCGAGGCGGTCTCCGCTACTATTTCAGTCTGAAAGTAAAGTGGGATTCTATTTCGGCCCAGAAGCTACAAAGAGAGTGTTCAAAAAGTTTCCGTTGTCCACTTCACTGAAAACCAAGGCCATCAGGAGTTAGTTTAGAGTCCGCGGAATTGGAATATATCCCCCAAGTTCCGGGAAACCGACCCCAAGCTGGTCAAAATCACGATTTGCGCAAGACGGTCTCGGCTACTCTTTCAGTCTTAAACTAAAGTGGGGCTATATTTCGGTCCAGAAGCTCGAGAGTGAGCGTTCAAAAACTTTCGCTGTGTCCATTTCACTGAAAAACCAAGACAATCAGGAGTTAGTTTCGAGTCCCTGGGACTGGAAAATATCCCCCAAGTTCCGGCAAATCGAGCCGAAGTTGGTCAAAATCATGGTGCGCTTAAGGCGGTGTCGGCTACTCCTTCAATCTTAAAGTGAAGTGGGGCTCTATTTCGGCCCACAAGCTCAAAGCTCAAAAAAAATTAGTGTCTATTTCACTGCAAACCAAGGCTATCAGGAATTAGTTTACAGTCCCCGGGAGTGGAATGTATTTCCCAAGTTCCGGAAAATCGAGAAGACGTTGGTCAAAATCACGATGCGCGTAAGACGGTCTCGGCTACTCTTTCAGTCTTAAATTGAAGTGGGGCTATATTTCGGCCCAGAAGCTCAAAACTGAGCGTTCAAAACCTTTTGCTGTATCCATTTCAATGCAAACCAAGGCCATCAGGGCTTACTTAAGAGTTCTCGGTACTGGAAAATATCCCCCAAGTTCCGGTAAATCGAGCCGAAGTTGGTCAAAATCACGATGTGCGTAAGGTGGTCTCGGCTACTCTTTCAGTCTTAAAGTGAAGTGGGGCAATATTTCGGCCCAGAAGCTCGAAAGTGAGTGTTTAAAAAGTTTTGCTCTGTCACTTTCAGTGCAAACCAAGGCCATCAGAAGTTAGTTTAAAGTCCCCGGGACTGGAGAATATGCCCCAAGTCCCGGCAAATCGAGCCGAAGTTGATCAAATTCATGATGCGCGTAACGTGGTCTCGGCTACTGTGTCAGTCCTAAAGTGAAGTGTGGCTGTATTTCGGCCCACAAGCTAGAAAGTGAGCGTTCAAAAAGTTTTGTTGTGTCCATTTTACTTCAAAACAAGGCCATCAGGACTTAGTTTAGCGTCCAAGGGACTGAAAAATATCCCCCAAGTTCCGGGAAATCCATTCGAAATTCGTCAAAATTACGATGCGCGTAAGGCGGTCTCATCTACTCTTTCAGTCTTAAAGTAAAGCGGGGCTATATTTCTGCCCAGAAGCTCCAAAGTTGTGCTCTGTCCATTTCACTGAAAACCAAGGCCATCAGGAGTTACTTTAGAGTCCCTTTGACTGGAATATACCCCCCAAGTTTCGGGAAATAAACGCGAAATTGGTCAAAATCACGATTCGCTCAAGACGGTCTCGCCTACTCTTTCAGTCTTAAAGTCAAATGGGGCTCTATTTCGGCCCAGAAGCTCGAGAGTGAGCCTTCAAAAACTTTCGCTGTGTCCATTTCACTGCAAAACAAGGCCATCGGCACGTAGTTTAGTGTCCAAGGGACTGGAAAATATCCCCCAAGTTCAGGGAAATCCACCCGAAGTTTGTCAAAATCACGATGCGCGTAAGGCGGTCTCGGCTACTTTTTCAGTATTAAAGTAAAGTGGGCTATATTTCGGCCCAGAAGCTTGAAGGTGAGCGTTCAAAAAGTTTTGCTGTCTCCATTTCACTGCAAACCAAGGCAATCAAGAGTTAGTTTAGAGTCCCTGGGACTGGAAAATATCCCCCAAGTTCCGGAATATCGACCCGAAGTTGGTCAAAATCACGATGCGCGCACGCCGGTCTCGGCTACTCGTTAAGTCGTAAGTGATGTGGGACTATATTTCGGCCTAGAAGCTCGAAAGTGTGCGTTCAAAAACTTGTGCTGTGTGAATTTCACTGCAAACAATGGCCATCAGGAGTTAGTTTAGAGTGCCCGGGACTGGAAAATATTATCCAAGTTCCACGAAAGTGAACAGAAGTTGATCAAAATCACGATGCGCGTAAGGCAGTCTCGGCTACTGTTTCAGTCTTAAAGTGAAGTGTGGCTATATTTAGGCCCACAAGCTCGAAAGTGAGCGTTCAAAAAGTTTTGCTGTGTCAATTTCACTGCAGACCAAGGACGTCGGGGGTCAGTTTAGAGTCCCCGGGACTGGAAAATATCCCCCAAGTTCCGGGAAATTTAACCGAAGTTGGTCAAAATCACGACGCGCGTACGGCGGTCTCGGCTACTCTTTCAGTCTTAAAGTGAAGTGGGGCAATATTTCGGCCCAGAAGCTCGAAACTGAGTGTTGAAAAAGTTTTGCTGTGTCCATTTCACTGCAAAACAAGGCCATCACGACTTAGTTTAGCGTCCAAGGGACTGGAAATATCCCCCAAATTACGGGAAATCCACCCGAAGTTAGTCAAAATCACGATGCGCTTAAGGGGGTCTCGGCTACTCTTTTAGTCTTAAGGTAAAGTGGGCTTAGATTTAACTCCAGAAGCTCGAAAGTAAGGCTTCAAAAATTATTGTCTCTATTTCACTCACATCTTAGACAAACAGGAGTGAGTTTAGAGACTTTGGGACTGGAAAAGATCTCCCAAGTTTCGCCAGATCGAGCCGAATATCCTCAAAATCACAATGCGCGTAAGGCGCTCCCGCCTAATCTTTCAGTCTTAAAAAGAAGTAAGGCTATATTTCGGCCAGCAAGCTCGAAAGTGCGCGTTCAAAAAGTGTTCCTGTGTCCATTTCACTGTAAACCAAGGGCATCAGGAGTTAGTTTAGAGTCTCTTCACTCTTAAAGTGAAGTAGAGCTATATTTCGGCCCAGAAGCTCCAAAGTGAGCGTTCAAAAAGTATTGCTGTGTCCATTTTACTGTGGACCAAGGACGTCGGGGGTCAGTTTAGAGTCCCCGGGACTGGAAAATATCCCCCTATTTGCGGGAAATCCAGCCGAAGTATCCCAAAATCACGATGCGCGTAAGGCGGTCTCGGCTACTCTTTCAGTCTTAAAGTTAATTGGGGCTATATTTCGACCCATAAGCTCGAAAGTGAGCGTTCAAAAAGTTTTGCTGTGTCCATTTAACTGCAAACTAAGGCCATCGGAAATTAGTTTAGCTTCCCAGGGAATTGAAAATATTCGCCAAATTCTGGGAAATCGAGCCGAAGTTGGTCAAAATTACAATGGGCGTAAGGCGGTCTGGGCTACTCTTTCAGTCTTAAAGTGAAGTAGGGCTATATTTCGGCCGAGAAGCTCGAAAGTGAGCGTTCAAAAAAAATGTGCTGTGTCCATTTCACTGCAAACCAAGGCCATCAGCAGTTAGTTTAGAGTCCCCGGGACTGGAATATATCCCCGAAGTTCCGGGAAATCGAACGGAAGTTGGTCAAAATCACCATGCGCCTAAGACAGTCTCGGCTACTCTTTGAGTCTTAAAGTAAACTGGGGCTATATTTCGGCCCAGAAGCTCGAAAGTGACCCTTTAAAAAGTTACGCTTTCTGCATTTAACTGCAAACCAAGGCCATCAGGAGTTAGTTTAAAGTCCGCCGGACTGGAAAATATCCCCCAATTTCCAGGAAATCGAGCTGAACTTGGTCAAAATCACGATGCTCGTAAGGCGGTCTCGGCTACTATTTCAGTCTTAAAGTGAAATACGGTTGTATTTCGGCCCAGAAGCTCGAAACTGAGCGTTCAAAAAGTTTTCCTGCGTCCATTTCACTGCAAACCAAGTTCATCAGGAGTTAGTTTCGAGTCCCCGGGACTTGAAAATATCGCCAAAATTCTAGAAAATCGAGCGGAAGTTTCTCAAGTCACGATGCGCGGAAGGCGGTCTCGCCTACTCTTTCAGTCTTAAAGTGAAGTGGGGCTATATTTCATCCCAGAAGCTCGAAAATAAGCGTTCAAAAACTGTTACTGTGTTCATTTCACTGCAAACCAAGGCCATCAGGAGTTAGTTTAGACTCCTCGGGACTGGAAAATATCGCCGAACTTCGGGGAAATCGAGCCGAATTTTGTCAAAATCACGATGCGCGTAAGGCGGTCTCGGCTACTCTTTCATTCTTTAAAGTGAACTCGGGCTATATTTCGGCCCAGAAGCTCGAAGTTGAAAGTTCAAAAAGTTTTGCTGTGTCCATTTCACCGCGAACCAAGCCACATCAGGAGATAGTTTACAGTCTCCCGGACATCAAAATATCCCCCAAGTTCCGGGAGATCGAGCCGAAGTTTGTCAAAATCGCGATGCGCGTAAAGCAGTCTTGGCTACTCTTTGAGTCTTAAAGTGACGTGGCTGTATATTTCGGCCCACAAGCTCGAAAGTGAGCGTTCAAAAAGTTATGCTGTGCCCATTTCACTGCAAAGTAAGGCCCTCAGGAAGTAGTTTGCAGTGCCCGGAACTGGAAAATATCCCCCAAGTTCCGCGAAATCGAGACGAAGCTGGTCAAAATAACGATTCGCGTAAGGCGGTCTCGGCTACTCTTTCAAACTTAAAGTGAAGTAGGGCTATATTTCGGTCCAGAAGCTCGAAAGTGAGCGTTCAAAAAGTTTTCCTCTCTGAATTTCACTGCAAACCAAGGCCATCATGAGTTAGTTTAGGGTCCCTGGGACAGGAAAATATTCCCCAAGTTCCGGGAAAGCGAGCCGAAGTTAATCAAAATCACGATGCTCGAAATGCGGTCTCGGCTACTGTTTCAGTCTTAAAGTAGTGTGGCTGTATTTCGGCCCACAAGCTCAAAAGTGAGTGTTCAAAAAGTTTTGCTCTGTCCATTTCAATGCAAAGCAAGGCGAGCAGGAGTTAGTTTAGAGTCCCCGGGACTGGAAAATATCCCCAGAGTTCCGAGAAATCGATCCGAAAATTGTGTAAAATTACGATGCGCGTAAGACGTTCTCGGCTACTCTTTCAGTCTTAAAGTGAAGTGGGGCTCTATTTCGCCCCAGAAGCTCCAAAGTGAGCGTTCAAAAAGTTTGGCTGTGTTCATTTCACTTCAAACCAAGGCCTTCAGGAGTTAGTTTAGCGTCCCCGGGACAAGAAAATATGCCCCAAGGTCCGGAAAATTGAGCCGAGGTTGGTCAAAATCACGATGCCCCTAAAGTGGTCTCGGCTACTCTTTCTGTCTTAAAGTAAAGTGGGGATATATTTCGGGCCAGAAGCCCGAAAGTGAGCGTTCAAAAAGTTTTCCTGTGTCCATTTCACTGCAAACCAAGGCCATCAGGGGTTAGCTAAGAGTCCCCGGGACTGAAAAATATTGCCCAAGTTCCGGGGAATCGAGCCGAAGTTGATCAAAATCACGATGCGCGAAATGCGGTCTCGGCTACTGTTTCAGTCTTAAAGTAAAGTGGGGCTATATTTCGGGCCAGAAGCCCGAAAGTTAGCGTTCAAAACGTTTTGCTGTGTTCATTTCACTGCAAACCAAGGCCTTCAGGAGTTAGTTTAGCGTCCCCGGGACAAGAAAATATGCCCCAAGGTCCGGGAGATTGAGCCGAGGTTGCTCAAAATCACGATGCCCCTAAAGTGGTCTCGGCTACGCTTTCTGTCTTAAAGTGAAGTGGGGCTATATTTCGGGCCAGAAGCTCCAAAGTGAGCGTTCAAAAAGTTTCGCTGTGTGCATTTCACTGCAAACCAAAACTATCAAAAGTTAGTTTAGGGTCCCCGGGACTAGAAAATATTTCCCAAGTTCCGGGAAAGCGAGCCGAAGTTGATCAAAATCACGATGTGCGAAATGCGGTCTCGGCTACTGTTTCAGTCTTAAAGTAAAGTGTGGCTATATTTCGGCCCACAAGCTCCAAAGTGAGTGTTCAAAAAGTTTTGCTCTGTCCATTTCAATGCAAAGCAAGGCGATCAGGAATTAGTTTAGAGTCCCCGGGACTGGAAAATATCCCCCAAGTTCCGAGAAATCGATCCAAAAATGGTCAAAATCACGATGCGCGTAAGACGATCTCGGCTACTCTTTCAGTCTTAAAGTGAAGTGGGGCTTTATTTCGGCCCAGAAGCTCCAAAGTGGACGTTCAAAAAGTTATCCTGTGCGCATTTCAGTGCAAACCAAGGCCATCCGGAGTTAGTTTAGAGTCCCCCGGACTGGAAAATATCCCAAAAGTTGCGTGAAATCGAGCTGAACTTGGTCTAACTCACGATGCGCGTGAGGCGGTCTCGGCTACTATTTCAGTCTGAAAGTGAAGTGGGATTCTATTTCGGCCCAGAAGCTACAAAGAGAGTGTTCAAAAAAGCTTTCCTTTGTCCATTTCACTGAAAACCAAGGCCATCAGGAGTTAGTTTAGAGTCCGCGGAAAGGGAATATATCCCCCAAGTTCCGGGAAAGCGACCCGAAGTTGGTCAAAATCACGATTTGCGCAAGACGGTCTCGGCTTCTCTTTTAGTCTTAAAGTAAAGGGGGGGTATATTTCGGTCCAGAAGCTCGAGAGTGAGCGTTCAAAAACTTTCGCTGTGTCCATTTTACTGAAAACCAAGACAATCAGGAGTTAGTTTAGAGACCCGGGACTGGAAAATATCCCCCAAGTTCCGGCAAATCGAGCCGAAGTTGGTCAAAATCACGGTGAGCTTAAGGCGGTGTCGGCTACTCCTTCAATCTTAAAGTGAAGTGGGGCTCTATTTCGGCCCACAAGCTCAAAGCTCAAAAAAAATTACTGCGTCTATTTTACGGCAAACCAAGGCAATCAGGAGTTAGTTTACAGTCCCCGGGGGTGGAATGTATTTCCCAAATTCCGGAAAATCGAGAAGACGTTGGTCAAAATCACGATGCGCGTAAGACGGTCTCGGCTACTCTTTCAGTCTTAAGGTAAAGTGGGCTTAGATTTAACTCCAGAAGCTCGAAAGGAAGGGTTCAAAAATTTTTGTCTCTATTTCACTCACATCTTAGACAATCAGGAGTGAGTTTAGAGACTTTGGGACTGGAAAATATCTCCCAAGTTTCGCCACATCCAGCCGAAGATCCTCAAAATCACAATGCGCGTAAGGCGCTCCCGCCTAATCTTTCCGTCTTAAAAAGAAGTAGGGCTATATTTCGGCCAGCAAGCTCGAAAGTGCGCGTTCAAAATGTGTTCCTGTGTCCATTTCACTGTAAACCAAGGCCATCAGGAGTTAGTTTAGAGTCCCCGGGACTGGAAAATATCCCCCTATTTGCGGGAAATCCAGCCGAAGTATCCCAAAATCACGATGCACGGAAGGCGGTCTCGGCTACTCTTTCAGTCTTGAAGTTAAGTGGGGCTATATTTCGACCCATAAGCTCGAAAGTGAGCGTTCAAAAAGTTTTGCTGTGTCCATTTAACTGCAAACTAAGGCCATCGGAAGTTAGTTTAGCTTCCCCGGGAATTGAAAATATTGGCCAACTTCCGGGAAATCGAGCCGAAGTTGGTCAAAATTACGATGCGCGTAAGGCGGTCTCGGCTACTCTTTAAGTCTTAAAGTGAAGTAGCGCTAGATTTCGGCCGGGAAGCTCGAAAGTGAGCGTTCAAAAAAACGTGCTGTGTCCATTTCACTGCAAACCAAGGCCATCAGGATTTAGTTTAGACTCCTCGGGACTGGAAAATATCGCCCAAGTTCGGGGAAATCGAGCCGAATTTTGTCAAAATCACGATGCGCGCAAGGCGGTCTCCGCTACTCTTTCATTCATAAAGTGAACTGGGGCTATATTTGGGCCCAGAAGCTCGAAGTTGAAAGTTCAAAAAGTTTTGCTGTGTCCATTTCACCGCGAACCAAGCCACATCAGGAGATAGTTTACAGTCTCCCGGACATCAAAATATCCCCCAAGTTCCGGGAGATCGAGCCGAAGTTTGTCAAAATCGCGATGCGCGTAAAGCAGTCTCGGCTACTCTTTTAGTCTTAAAGTGATGTGGCTGTATATTTCGGCCCAGAAGCTCGAAAGTGAGCGTTCAAAAAGTTTTGCTCTCTCAATTTAACTGAAAACCAAGGCCATCATGAGTTAGTTTAGAGTCCACGGGACTGGAAAATATCCCTTAAGTTCTGGCAACTCAAGCCGAAGTTGGTCAAATTCACGATGCGTCTAAGGCGGTCTCGGCTACTATTTCAGTCTTAAAGTGAAGTGGGGCTATATTTCGGCTTAGAATTTCGAAAGTAAGCGTTCAAAAAGAAATTGCTGTGTCCATTTCACTGCAGACCAAGGCCATCAGGGGTTAGTTTAGAGTCCTTAGGACTTGAATATATCCCCGAAGTTTCGTGAAATCGAGCCGAAGTTGGTCAAAATCATGATGCGCGTAAGACGGTCTCGGCTACTCTTTCAGTCTTAAACTGAAGTGGGGCTATATTTCGGCTCAGAAGCCCGAAGGGGAGCGTTGAAAAAGTTTTGCTCTCTCCATTTCAATGCAAACCAAGGCAATCAGGAGTTACTTTAGAGTCCCCGGTACCGGAAAATATTCCCCATTTCCCGGGAAATTGAGCCAAAGTTGGTCAAAATCACCATGCGCGTAAGGCGGTGTCGGCTATTCTTTCATTGTTAAAGTGAACTCGGGCTACATTTCGGCCCAGAAGCTCGAAAGTGAAAGTTCAAAAAGTTTTGCTGTGTCCATTTCACCGCGAACCAAGCCACATCAGGAGATAGTTTACAGTCTCCGGGACATCAAAATATCCTCCAAGTTGCGGGAGATCGAGTCGAAGTTTGTCAAAATCACGATGCGCGTAAAGCAGTCTTGGCTACTCTTTGAGTCTTAAAGTGACGTGGCTGTATATTTCGGCCATGAAGCTCGAAAGTGAGCGTTCAAAAAGTTATGCTGTGACCATTTCACTGCAAAGCAAGGCCCTCAGGAAGTAGTTTACAGTCCCCGGAACTGGAAAATATCCCCCAAGTTCCGCGAAATCGAGACGAAGTTGGTGAAAATAACGATTCGCGTAAGGCGGTCTCGGCTACTCTTTCAGTCTTAAAGTGAAGTAGGGCTATATTTCGGTCCAGAAGCTCGAAAGTGAGCGTTCAAAAAGTTTTCCTCTCTGAATTTCACGGAAAACCAAGGCCATCATGAGTTAGTTTAGAGTCCCCGGGACTGGAAAATATCTTTTAAGTTCTGGCAACTCAAGCCGAAGTTGGTCAAAATCACGATGCGCCTAAGGCGGCCTCGGCTACTCTTTCAGTCTTAAATTGAAGTGGGGCTCTATTTTGGCCCAGAAGCTCCAAAGTGAGCGCTGCAAAAAATTTGCTGTGTCCATTTCACTGCAAACCAAGGCCATCAGCAGTTAGTTTAGAGTCCCCGGGACTGCAATATATTTCCCAATTTCCGGAAAATGGAGAAGACGTTGGTTAAAATCACGATGCGCGCAAGACGGTCTTGGCTAGTCTTTCAGTCTTAAAGTGAAGTGGGGCTATATTTCGGCCCAGAAGCTCAAAGGTGAGCTTCAAAACGTTTTGCTGTATCCATTTCAATGCAAACGAAGGCCATCAGGGGTTACTTAAGAGTCTTCGGGACTGGAAAATATCCCCCAAGTTCAGGGAAAGTTAGCCGAAGTTGGTCAAAATCACGGTGCGCGTTAGCTGGTCTCGCTTACTGTTTCAGTCTTAAACTGAAGTGAGGCTTTATACCCGCTCAGGAGCTTGAAAGTGAGCGTTCAAAAAGTTTCCCTGTGTTTATTTCACTGCAAACCAAAGCCATCAGGAGCTAGTTTAGAGTCCCCGGGACTGGAAAACATCCCCCAACTTCCGGAAAATCGAGCCGAAGTTGGTCAAAATAACGATTCGCGTAAGGTAGTCTCGGGTACTCTTTCAGTCTTAAAGTGAAGTGAGGCTATATTTCGGGCCAGAAGCCCGAAAGTGAGCGTTCAAAAAGTTTTGCTGTGTTCATTTCACTGCAAACCAAGGCCATCAGGAGTTAGTTTAGCGTCCCCGGGACAAGAAAATATTCCCCAAGGACCGGGAAATTGAGCCGAGGTTGGTCAAAATCACGATGCCCCTAAAGTTGTCTCGGCTACTCTTTCTGTCTTAAAGTGAAGTGGGGCTATATTTCGGGTCAGAAGCTCGAAAGTGAGCGTTCAAAAAGTTTTGCTGTGTGCATTTCACTGCAAACCAAAGCTATCAAAGTTAGTTTAGGGTCCCCGGGACTGGAAAATATTCCCCAAGTTCCAGGAAAGCGCGCCAAAGTTCATCAAAATCACGATGCGGGAAATGCGGTCTCGGCTACTGTTTCAGTCTTAAAGTAAAGTGTGGCTATATTTCGGCCCACAAGCTCGAAAGTGAGCGTTCAAAAAGTTTTGCTCTGTCCATTTCACTAGAAAACAAGGCCATCAGGAGTTAGTTTAGCGTCCAAGAGACTGGAAAATGTTCCCCAAGTTCCGCGAGATAGACCCGAAGTTTGTCAAAATCACAATGCGAGTAAGGCGATCTCGGCTACTCTTTCAGTCTTAAAGTGAAGTGGGGCTATATTTCGGCCCAGAAGCTCCAAAGTGAGCGTTCAAAAAGTTATGCTGTGCCTTTTTCAGTGCAAACCAAGGGCATCCGGAGTTTGTTTAGAGTCCTCCGGACTGGAAAATATCCCAAAAGTTGCGTCAAATCGAGCTGAACTTGGTCTAACTCACGATGCGCGTGAGGCCGTCTCGGCTACTATTTCAGTCTGAAAGTGAAGTGGGATTCTATTTCGGCCCAGAAGCTACAAAGGGAGTGTTCAAAAAGCTTTCCTTTGTCCATTTCACTGAAACCCAAGACCATCAGGAGTTAGTTTACGGCCCAAGGCAATGGAATATATCCCCCGAGTTCCGCGAAAGCGACCCGAAGTTGGTCAAAATCACGATTTGCGCAAGACGGTCTCGGCTACTCTTTCAGTCTTAAAGTAAAGTGGGGCTATATTTCGGTCCAGAAGCTCGAGAGTGAGCGTTCAAAAAGTTACGCTGTGTCCATTTCACTGAAAACCAAGACAATCAGGAGTTAGTTTAGAGTCCCCGGGACTGGAAAATATCTTTTAAGTTCTGGCAGATCAAGCCGAAGTTGGTCAAAATCACGGTGCGCTTAAGGCGGTGTCGGCTATTCCTTCAGTCTTAAAGTGAAGTGGGGCTCTATTTCGGCCCACAAGCTCAAAGGTCAAAAAAATTACTGTGTCTATTTCACTGCAAACCAAGGCTATCAGGAGTTAGTTTAGAGTCCCCGGGAGTGGAATTTATTTCCCAAGTTCCGGAAAATCGAGAAGACGTTGGTCAAAATCACGATGCGCCTAAGACGGTCTCGGCTACTCTTTCAGTCTTAAAGTGAAGTGGGGCTATATTTCGGCCCAGAAGCTCAAAAGTGAGCGTTCAAAAAGTTTTGCTGTATCCATTTCAATCGAAACCAAGGCCATTAGGGGTTACTTAAGAGTCCTCGGGACTGGAAAATATCCCCCAAGTTCCGGTAAATCGAGCCGAAGTTGGTCAAAATCACGATGTGCGTAAGGTGGTCTCGGCTACTCTTTCAGTCTTAAAGTGAAGTGGGGCAATATTTCGGTCCAGAAGCTCCAAAGTGAGTGTTTAAAAAGTTTTGCTCTGTCACTTTCAGTGCAAAACGAGGCCATCAGAAGTTAGTTTAGAGTTCCCGAGACTGAAGAATATTCCCCAAGTCCCGGGAAATCGAGCCGAAGTTGATCAAATTCATGATGCGCGTAACGTGGTCTCGGCTACTGTGTCAGTCCTAAAGTGAAGTGTGGCTATATTTCGGCCCACAAGCTAGAAAGTGAGCGTTCAAAAAGTTTTGTTGTGTCCATTTTACTTCAAAACAAGGCCATCAGGACTTAGTTTAGCGTCCAAGGGACTGCAAAATATACCCCAAGTTCCGGGAAATCCATTCCAAGTTTGTCAAAATTACGATGCGCGTAAGGCGGTCTCATCTACTCTTTCAGTCTTAAAGTAAAGTGGGGCTATATTTCTGCCCAGAAGCTCCAAAGTTGTGCTCTTTCCATTTCACTGAAAATCAAGGCCATCAGGAGTTATTTTAGAGTCCCTTTGACTGGAATATATCCCCCAAGTTTCGGGAAATAAACGCGAAATTGGTCAAAATCACGATTCGCTCAAGACGGTCTCGCCTACTCTTTCAGTCTTAAAGTAAAATGGGCCTCCATTTCGGCCCAGAAGCTCGAGAGTGAGCCTTCAAAAACTTTCGCTGTGTCCATTTCACTGCAAACCAAGACAAGCAGGAGTTAGTTGAGAGTCCCCGGAACTGGAAAATATCCCCCAAGTTCCGGGAAATCGACCTGAAGTTTGTCAAAATCACGATGCGCGTAAGGCGGTCTCGGCTACTCTTTCAGTGTTAAAGTAATGGGGGGCTATATTTTGGCCCAGAAGCTGGAAATTGAGCGTTCAAAAAGTTTTGCTGTGTCCATTTTACTGCAGACCAAGGACGTTGGGGGTCAGTTTAGAGTCCCCGGGACTGGAAAATATCGCCCAAGTTCCGGGAAATCTAACGGAAGTTGGTCAAAATCATGATGCTCGTAAGGCGGTCTCGGTTACTCTTTCAGTCTTAAAGTGAAGTACGGTTGTATTTCGGCCCAGAAGCTCGAAACTGAGCGTTCAAACAGTTTTCCTGCGTCCATTTCACTGCAAACCAAGGCCATCAGGAGTTAGTTTCGAGTCCCCAGGACTTGAAAATATCGCCAAAATTCTAGAAAATCGAGCGGAAGTTGCTCAAAATCACGATGCGGGTAAGGCGGCCTCGGCTACTCTTTCAGTCTTAAAGTGAAGTGGGGCTATATTTCATCCCAGAAGCTCAAAAATAAGCGTTCAAAAAGTGTTACTGTGTTCATTTCACTGCAAACCAAGGCCATCAGGAGTTAGCTTAGACTCCTCGAGACTGGAAAATATCGCCCAAGTTCGGGGAAATCGAGCCGAATTTTGTCAAAATCACGATGCGCGTAGGGCGGTCTCGGCTACTCTTTCAGTCTTAAAATGAAGTGGGGCAATATTTCGGCCCAGAAGCTCGAAACTGAGTGTTTAAAAAGTTTTGCCGTGTCCATTTTACTGCAAAACAAGGCCATCACGACTTAGTTTAGCGTCCAAGGGACTGGAAATATTCCCCAAGTTACGGGAAATCCACCCGAAGTTAGTCAAAATCACGATGCGCTTAAGGGGGTCTCGGCTACTCTTTCAGTCTTAAGGTAAAGTGGGCTTAGATTTAACTCCAGAAGCTCGAAAGTAAGGCTTCAAAAATTTTTGTCTCTATTTCACTCACATCTTAGACAATCAGGAGTGAGTTTAGAGACTTTGGGACTGGAAAATATCTCCCAAGTTTCGCCAGATCGAGCCGAAGATCCTCAAAATCACAATGCGCGTAAGGCGCTCCCGCCTACTCTTTCAGTCTTAAAAAGAAGTAGGACTATATTTCGGCCAGCAAGCTCGAAAGTGCGCGTTCAAAAAGTGTTCCTGTGTTCATTTCACTGGAAACCAAGGCCATCAGGAGTTAGTTTAGAGTCCCCGGGACTGGAAAATATCCCCTATTTTCGGGAAATCGAGCCGAAGTATCCCAAAATCACGATGCGCGTAAGGCGGTCTCGGCTACTCTTTCAGTCTTAAAGTTAAGTGGGGCTATATTTCGACCCATAAGCTCGAAAGTGAGCGTTCAAAAAGATTTGCTGTGTCCATTTAACTGCAAACTAAGGCCATCGGAAGTTAGTTTGGCTTCCGCGGGAATTGAAAATATTCGCCAACTCAAGGGAAATCGAGCCGAAGTTGGTCAAAATTACGATGCGCGTAAGGCGGTCTCGGCTACTCTTTCAGTCTTTAAGTGAAGTTGGGCTATATATCGGCCGCGAAGCTCGAAAGTGAGCGTTCAAAAAAATGTGCTGTGTCCATTTCACTGCAAACCAAGGCCATCAGCAGTTAGTTTAGAGTCCCCGGGACTGGAATATATCCCCGAAGTTCCGGGAAATCGAACGGAAGTTCGTCAAAATCACGGTGCGCGTAACACGCTCTCGGCTACTCTTTCAGTCTTAAAGTAAAGTGGGGCTATATTTCGGCCCAGAAGCTCGAAAGTGACCCTTTAAAAAGTTACCATTTGTCCATTTAACTGCAAACCAAGGCCATCAAGAGTTAGTTTAAAGTCCCCAGGACTGGAAAATATCCCCCAAGTTCCGGGAAATCGAGCTGAACTTGGTCAAAATCATGATGCTCGTAAGGCGGTCTCGGTTACTCTTTCAGTCTTAAAGTGAAGTACGGTTGTATTTCGGTCCAGAAGCTCGAAACTGAGCGTTCAAAAAGTTTTTCTGCGTCCATTTCACTGCAAACCAAGGCCATCAGGAGTTTAGAGTCCCCGGGACTTGAAAATATCGCCAAAATTCTAGAAAATCGAGCGGAAGCTGCTCAAAATCACGATGCGCGTAAGGCGGTCTCGGCTTCTCTTTCAGTCTTAAAGTGAAGTGGGGCTATATTTCATCCCAGAAGCTCGAAAATAAGCGTTCAAAAAGTGTTACTGTGTTCATTTCACTTCAAACCAAGGCAATCAGGAGTTAGTTTAGACTCCTCGGGACTGGAAAATATCGCTTAAGCTCGGGGAAATTAACCCGAATTTTGTCAAAATCACGATGCGCGTAAGGCGGTCTCGGCTACTCTTTCATTCTTAAAGTACAGTGGGGCTATATTTCGGCCCAGAAGCTCGAAAGTGACCCTTTAAAAAGTTACGCTTTGTCCATTTCATTGCAAACCAAGGGCATCAGGAGTTAGTTTAGACTCCTCGGGACTGGAAAATATCGCCCAAGTTCGGGGAAATCGAGCCGAATTTTGTCAAAATCACGATGCGCGTAAGGCGGTCTCGGCTACTCTTTCATTCTTAAAGTGAACTGGGGCTATATTTCGGCCCAGAAGCTAGAAAGTGAAAGTTCAAAACGTTTTGCTGTGTCCATTTCACCGCAAACCAAGCCACATCAGCAGATTGTTTACAGTGTCCGGGACATCAAAATATCCCCCAAGTCCCGGGAAATCGAGCCGAAGTTTGTCAAAATCACGATGCGCGTAAAGCAGTCTCGGCTACTCTTTTAGTCTCAAAGTGACGTGGCTCTATATTTCGGCCCAGAAGCTCGAAAGTGAGCGTTCAAAAAGTTTTGCTCTCTCAATTTAACTGAAAACCAAGGCCATCATGAGTTAGTTTAGAGTCCATGGGACTGGAAAATATCCCTTAAGTTCTGGCAACTCAAGCCGAAGTTGGTCAAAATCACGATGCGTCTAAGGCGGTCTCGGCTACTATTTCAGTGTTAAAGTGAAGTGGGGCTATATTTCGGCCCAAAATTTCGAAAGTAAGCGTTCAAAAAAATTGGCTGTGTCCATTTCACTGCAGACCAAGGCCATCAGGTGTTAGTTTAGAGTCCTTGGGACTTGAATATATCCCCGAAGTTTCGGGAAATCGAGCCGAAGTTGGTCAAAATCACCATGCGCGTAAGAAGGTGTCGGCTACTCTTTCAGTCTTAAACTGAAGTGGGGCTATATTTCGGCTCAGAAGCCCGAAGGGGAGCGTTGAAAAAGTTTTTCTCTCTCCATTTCAATGCAAACCAAGGTAAGCAGGAGTTACTTTAGAGTCCCCGGTACCGGAAAATATTCGCCATTTCCCGGGAAATCGAGCCAAAGTTGGTCAAAATCACCATGCGCGTAAGGCGGTCTCGCTATTCTTTCATTCTTAAAGTGAACTCGGGCTATATTTCGGCCCAGAAGCTCGAAAGTGAAAGTTCAAAAAGTTTTGCTGTGTCCATTTCGACGCGAACCAAGCCACATCAGGAGATAGTTTACAGTCTCCGGGACATCAAAATATGCCCCAAGTTCCGGGAAATCGAGCCGAAGTTTGTCAAAATCACGATGCGCGTAAAGCAGTCTCGGCTACTCTTTGAGTCTTAAAGTGACGTGGCTGTATATTTCGGCCAAGAAGCTCGAAAGTGAGCGTTCAAAAAGTTATGCTGTGTCCATTTCACTGCAAAGCAAGGCCTACAGGGAGTAGTTTACAGTCCCCGGAACTGGAAAATATCCCCCAAGTTCCGCGAAGTCGAGACGAAGTTGGTCGAAATAACGATTCGCGTAAGGCGGTCTCGGCTACTCTTTCAGTCTTAAAGTGAAGTAGGGCTATATTTCGGTCCAGAAGCTCGAAAGTGAGCGTTCAAAAAGTTTTCCTCTCTGAATTTCATTGAAAACCAAGGCCATCATGAGTTAGTTTAGAGTCCCCGGGACTGGAAAATATCTTTTAAGTCCTGGCAACTCAAGCCGAAGTTGGTCAAAATCACGATGCGCCTAAGGCGGCCTCGGCTACTCTTTCAGTCTTAAAGTGAAGTGGGGCTCTTTTTCGGCCCAGACGCTCCAAACTGAGCGCTGCAAAAAATTTGCTGTGTCCATTTCACTGCAAACCAAGGCCATCAGGTGTTAGTTTAGAGTCCCCGGGACTGCAATATATTTCCCAAGTTCCGGAAAATCGAGAAGACGTTGGTCAAAATCACGATGCGCGCAAGACGGTCTTGGCTAGTCTTTCAGTCTTAAAGTGAAGGTGGGCTATATTTCGGCCAAGAAGCTCAAAAGTGAGCTTCAAAAAGTTTTGCTGTATCCATTTCAATGCAAACGAAGGCCATCAGGGGTTACTTAAGAGTCTTCGGGACTAGAAAATATCCCCCAAGTTCAGGGAAATTTAGCCGAAGTTGGTCAAAATCACGGTGCGCGTTAGGCGGTCTCGCTTACTCTTTCAGTCTTAAAGTGGAGTGAGGCTTTATTCCTGCCCAGGAGCTTGAAAGTCAGCGTTCAAAAAGTTTCCCTGTGTTTATTTCACTGTAAACCAAAGCCATCAGGAGCTAGTTTAGAGTCCCCGGGACTGGAAAATATCCCCCAACTTCCGGGAAATCGAGCCGAAGTTGGTCAAAATCACGATGCGCGTAAAGCAGTCTCGGCTACTCTTTGAGTCTTAAAGTGACGTGGCTGTATATTTCGGCCAAGAAGCTCGAAAGTGAGCGTTCAAAAAGTTATGCTCTGCCCATTTCACTGCAAAGCAAGGCCCTCAGGGAGTAGTTTACAGTCCCCGGAACTGGAAAATATCCCCCAAGTTCCGCGAAGTCGAGACGAAGTTGGTCAAAATAACGATTCGCGTAAGGGGGTCTCGGCTACTCTTTCAGTGTTAAGGTGAAGTAGGGCTATATTTCGGTCCAGAAGCTCGAAAGTGAGCGTTCAAAAAGTTTTCCTCTTTGAATTTCATTGAAAACCAAGGCCATCATGAGTTAGTTTAGAGTTCCCGGGACTGGAAAATATCTTTTAAGTCCTGGCAACTCAAGCCGAAGTTGGTCGAAATCACGATGCGCCTAAGGCGGCCTCGGCTACTCTTTCAGTCTTAAAGTGAAGTGGGGCTCTATTTCGGCCCAGACGCTCCAAACTGAGCGCTGCAAAAAATTTGCTGTGTCCATTTCACTGCAAACCAAGGCCATCAGGTGTTAGTGTAGAGTCCCTGGGACTGCAATATATTTCCCAAATTCCGGAAAATCGAGAAGACGTTGGTCAAAATCACGATGCGCGCAAGACGGTCTTGGCTAGTCTTTCAGTCTTAAAGTGAAGTGGGGCTATATTTCGGCCCAGAACCTCAAAAGTGAGCTTCAAAAAGTTTTGCTGTATCCATTTCAATGCAAACGAAGGCCATCAGGGGTTACTTAAAAGTCTTCGGGACTGGAATATATCCCCCAAGTTCAGGGAAATTTAGCCGAAGTTGGTCAAAATCACGGTGCGCGTTAGGCGGTCTCGCTTACTGTTTCAGTCTTAAAGTGAAGTGAGGCTTTATTCCTGCCCAGGAGCTTGAAAGTGAGCGTTCAAAAAGTTTCCCTGTGTTTATTTCACTGCAAACCAAAGCCATCAGGAGCTAGTTTAGAGTCACCGGGACTGGAAAATATCCCCCAACTTCCGGGAAATCGAGCCGAAGTTGGTCAAAATCACGATTTGCGTAGGGCGGTCTCGGCTACTCTTTCAGTCTGAAAGTGAAGTGGGGCTACATTTCGGGCCAGAAGCCCGAAAGTGAGCGTTCAAAAAGTTTTGCTGTGTTCATTTCACTGCAAACCAAGGCCATCAGGAGTCAGTTTAGCGTCCCCGGGACAAGAAAATATGCCCCAAGGTCCTGGAAATTGAGCCGAGGTTGGTCAAAATCACGATGCCCCTAAAGTGGTCTCGGCTACTCTTTCTGTCTTAAAGTGAAGTGGGGCTATATTTCGGGCCAGAAGCCCGAAAGTGAGCGTTCAAAAAGTTTTGCTGTGTTCTTTGACTGAAGAACAAGGATATCACGAGTTAGTTTAGCGTCCCTGGGACTGGAAAATATTCCCCAAGTTCCGGTAAATAGAGCTGAAGTTGGTCAAAATCACGATGCTCCCAAAGCGGTCTCGGCTACCCTTTCAGTCTTAAAGTGAAGTGGGGCTATATTTCTGTCCAGAAGCTCGAAAGTGAGGGTTCAAAAAGCTTTGCTGTGTGCATTTCACTGCAAACAAAAGCAATCAAAACTTAGTTTAGAGTGCCCGGGACTGGAAAATATTCCCCAAGTTCCGGGAAAGCGAACCGAAGTTGATCAAAATCACGATACGCGAAATGCGGTCTCGGCTACTGTTTCAGTCTTAAAGTAAAGTCTGGCTGTATTTCGCTCACAAGCTCGAAAGTGAGCGTTCAAACAGTTTTGCTCTGTCCATTTCAATGTAAAGCAAGGCGATCAGGAGTTAGTTTATAGTCCCCGGGACTGGAAATTATGCCCCAAGTTCCGAGAAATCGATCCGAAAATGGTCAAAATCACGATGCGCGTAAGGCGATCTCGGCTACTCTTTCAGTCTTAAAGTGAAGTGGGGCTATATTTCGGCCCAGAAGCTCCAAAGTGGGCGTTTAAAAAGTTATCCTGTGCGGATTTCAGTGCAAACCAAGGCCATCCAGAGTTAGTTTAGAGTCCCCCGGACTGGAAAATATCCCAAAAGTTGCGTGAAATCGAGCTGAACTTGGTCTAACTCACGATGCGCGTGAGGCGGTCTCTGCTATACTATTTCAGTGTGAAAGTGAAGTGGGATTCTATTTCGGCCCAGAAGCTACAAAGAGAGTGTTCAAAAAGCTTTCCTTGGTCCATTTCACTGAAAACCAAGGCCATCAGGAGTTAGTTTAGAGTCCGCGGAAATGGAATATATCCCCCAAGTTACGGGAAACCGACCCGAAGTTGGTCAAAATCACGATTTGCGCAAGACGGTCTCGGCTACTCTTTCAGTCTTAAAGTAAAGTGGGGCTATATTTCGCTCCAGAAGCTCGAGAGTGAGCGTTCAAAAAGTTTCGCTGTGTCCATTTCACTGAAAACCAAGACAATCAGGAGTTAGTTTAGAGTCCCCGGGACTGGAAAATATGCCCCAAGTTCCGGCAAATCGAGCCGAAGTTGGTCAAAATCACGGTGCGCTTAAGGCGGTGTCGGCTACTCCTTCAGTCTTAAAGTGAAGTGGGGCTCTATTTCGGCCCACAAGCTCAAAGCTCAAAAAAAATTACTGTGTCTATTTCACTGCAAACCAAGGCTATCAGGCGTTAGTTTAGAGTCCGCGGGAGTGGAATGTATTTCCCAAGTTCCGGAAAATCGAGAAGACGTTGGTCAAAATCACGATGCGCGTAAGACGGTCTCGGCTACTCTTTCAGTCTGAACTTTAAGACTGAAAGAGTAGCCGAGACGACCTTACGCGAATCGTTATTTTGACCAACTTCGTCTCGATTTCCCGGAACTTGGGGGATATTTTCCAGTTCCGGGGACTGTAAACTCCTTCCTGAGGGCCTTGCTTTGCAGTGAAATGGGCACAGCATAACTTTTTGAATGCTCACTTTCGAGCTTCTGGGCCGAAATATACAGCCACGTCACTTTAAGACTCAAAGAGTAGCCGAGACTGCTTTACGCTCATCGTGATTTTGACAAACTTCGGCTCAATTTCCCGCAACTTGGGGGATATTTTGATGTCCCGGAGACTGTAAACTATCTCCTGATGTGGCTTGGTTCGCGGTGAAATGGACACAGCAAAACTTTCTGAACTTTCACTTTCGAGCTTCTGGGCCGAAATATAGCCCGAGTTCACTTTAAGAATGAAAGAGTAGCCGAGACTGCCTTACGCGCATGGTGATTTTGACCAACTTTGGCTCGATTTCCCGGGAAATGGGGAATATTTTCCGGTACCGGGGACTCTAAAGTAACTCCTGATTGCCTTGGTTTGCATTGCAATGGAGAGAGCAAAACTTTTTCAACGCTCCCCTTCGGGCTTCTGAGCCGAAATATAGCCCCACTTCAGTTTAAGACTGAAAGAGTAGCCGTCACCGTCCTACGCGCATGGTGATTTTGACCAACTTTGGCTCGATTTCCCGAAACTTCGGGGATATATTTAAGTCCAAAGGCCTCTAAACTAACCCTTGATGGCCTTGGTCTGCAGTGAAATGGACACAGCAAATTTTTTTGAACGTTTACTTTCGAAATTCTGGGCCGAAATATAGCCCCACTTCACTTTAAGACTGAAATAGTAGCCGAGACCGCCTTAGACGCATCGTGATTTTGACCAACTTCGGCTTGAGTTGCCAGAACTTAAGGGATATTTTCCAGTCCCGTGGACTCTAAACTAGCTCATGATGGCGTTGGTGTTCACTTAAATTGAGAGAGCAAAACTTTTTGAACGCTCACTTTCGAGCTTCTGGGCCGAAATATACAGCCACGTCACTTTAAGACTAAAAGAGTAGCCGAGACTGCTTTACGCGCATCGTGATTTTGACAAACTTCGGCTCGATTTCCCGGGACTAGGGGGATATTTTGATGTCCCGGACACTGTAAACAATCTGCTGATGTGGCTTGGTTTGCGGTGAAATGGACACAGCAAAACTTTTTGAACTTTCACTTTCTAGCTTTTGGGCCGGAATGTAGCCCCAGTTCACTTTAAAAATGAAAGAGTAGCCGAGACCGCCTTACGCGCATCGTGATTTTGACAAAATTCGGCTCGATTTCCCCGAACTTACGCGCTATTTTCCAGTCCCGAGGAGTCTAAACTAACTCCTGATGGCCTTGGTTTGCAGTGAAATGAACACAGCAAAACTTTTTAAACTTTCACTTTCTAGCTTCTGGGCCGAAATACAACCGTATTTCACTTTAAGACTGAAATAGCAGCCCAGACCGCCTTACGTGCATCGTGATTTTGACCAACTTTGGCTCGATTTCCCGGAAAATGGGGGATATTTTCCGGTACCGGGGACTCTAAACTAACTCCTGATTGCCTTGGTCTGCAGGTAAATGCAGAAAGCGTAACTTTTTAAAGGGTCACTTTCGAGCTTCTGGGCCGAAGTATAGCCCCACTTTACTTTAACACTGAAAGAGTAGCCGAGACCGTCTTAGGCGCATCGTGATTTTGACCAACTTCCGTTTGATTTCCCGGAACTTCGGGGATATATTCCAGTCTCGCGGACTCTAAACTAACTGCTGAGGGCCTTGGTTTGCAGTGAAATGGACACAGCACATTTTTTTCAACGCTCACTTTCGAGCTTCTCGGCCGAAATATAGCCCTACTTCACTTTAAGACTGAAAGAGTAGCCGAGACCGCCTTACGCGCATCGTAATTTTGACCAACTTCGGCTCGATTTCCCGGAAGTTGGCGAATATTTTCAATTGCCGGGGAAGCTAAACTAACTTCCGATGGCCTTAGTTTGCACTTAAATGGACACGGCAAAACTTTTTGAACGCTCACTTTCGAGCTTATGGGTCGAAATATAGCCCCACTTAACTTTAAGACTGAAAGAGTAGCCGAGACCGCCTTACGCGCATCGTGATTTTGGGATACTTCGGCTCGATTTCCCGCAAATAGGGAGATATTTTCCAGTCCCGGGGACTCTAAAGTAACTCCTGATGGCCTTGGTTTCCAGTGAAATGGACACAGCAAAACTTTTTGAACGCTCACCTTCAAGCTTCTGGGCCGAAATATAGCCCACTTTACTTTAATACTGAAAAAGTAGCCGAGACCGCCTTACGCGCATCGTGATTTTGACAAACTTGGGGTGGATTTCCCGGAACTTGGGGGATATTATCCAGTTCCTTGGACGCTAAACTAGGTTTCGATGGCCTTGTTTTGCAGTGAAATGGACACAGCAAAGCTTTTTGAACGCTCACTTTCGAGCTTCTGGGCCGAAATATAGCCATACTTCACTTTAAGACTGAAACAGTAGCCGAGACCACGTTTCGCGCATCGTGATTTTGATCAACTTCGGCTCGATTTCCCGGAACTTGAGAAATATTTTCCAGTCCCGGGGACTCTAAACTAACTCGTGCTGGTCTTGGTTTGCAGTGAAACGGAAACAGAAAAAGTTTTTGAAGGCTCACTCTCGAGGTTCTGGGCCGAAATAGAGCCCCATTTCACTTTAAGACTGAAAGAGTAGGCGAGACCGTCTTGAGCGAATCGTGATTTTGACCAATTTCGCGTTTATTTCCCGAAACTTGGGGGATATATTCCAGTCAAAGGGACTCTAAAATAACTCCTGATGGCCTTGATTTTCAGTGAAATGGAAAGAGCACAACTTTGGAGCTTCTGGGCAGAAATATAGCCCCACTTTACTTTAAGACTGAAAGAGTAGATGGGACCGCCCTACGCGCATCGTAATTTTGACGAACTTCGAATGGATTTCCCGGAGCTTAGGGTATCTTTTGCAGTCCCTTGGACGCTAAACTAAGTCCTGATGGCCTTGTTTTGAAGTAAAATGGACACAACAAAACTTTTTGAACGCTCACTTTCTAGCTTGTGGGCCGAAATATAGCCACACTTCACTTTAGGACTGACACAGTAGCCGAGACCACGTTACGCCCATCATGAATTTGATCAACCTCGGCTCGATTTCCCGGGACTTGGGGGATTTTCTTCAGTCTCGGGAACTCTAAACTAACTTCTGATGGCCTTGGTTTGCACTGAAAGTGACAGAGCAAAACTTTTTAAACACTCACTTTCGAGCTTCTGGGCCGAAATATTGCCCCACTTCACTTTAAGACTGAAAGACTGGCCGAGACCACCTTAGGCACATCGTGATTTTGACCAACTTCAGCTCAATTTACCGGAACTTGGGAGATATTTTCCAGTCCCGAAGACTCTTAAGTAACCCCTGATGGCCTTGGTTTGCATTGAAATGGATACAGCAAAACCTTTTGAACGCTCACTTTTGAGCTTCTGGGCCGAAATATAGCCCCACTTCACTTTAAGACTGAAAGAGTAGCCGAGACCGTCTTACGCGCATCGTGATTTTGACCAACGTCTTCTCGATTTTCCGGAACTTGGGGGATATTTTCCAGTCCCGGGGACTCTAAACTAACTCCTGATTGTCTTGGTTTTCAGTGAAATGGACACAGCGAAACTTTTTGAACGCTCACTCTCGAGCTTCTGGAGCGAAATATAGCCCCACTTTACTTTAAGACTGAAAGAGTAGCCGAGACCGTCTTGCGCAAATCGTGATTTTGACCAACTTCGGGTCGCTTTCCCGGAACTTGGGGGATATATTCCATTTCCGCGGACTCTAAACTAACTCCTGATGGCCTTGGTTTTCAGTGAAATGGACAAAGGAAAGCTTTTTTAACAATCTCTTTGTAGCTTTTGGGCCGAAATAGAATCCCACTTCACTTTCACACTGAAATAGTAGCAGAGACCGCCTCACGCGCATCGTGAGTTAGACCAAGTTCAGCTCGATTTCACGCAACTTTTAGGATATTTTCCAGTCCGGAAGACTCTACACTAACTCTGGATCGCCTTGGTTTGCACTGAAATGCGCACAGGATAACTTTTTGAACGTCCACTTTGGAGCTTCTGGGCTAAAATATAGCCCCACTTCACTTTAAGACTGAAAGAGTAGCCGAGATCGCCTTACGCGCATCGTGATTTTGACCATTTTCGGATCGATTTCTCGGAAATTGGGGGATATTTTCAAGTCCCGGGGACTCTAAACTAACTAGTGATCGCCTTGCTTTGCATTGAAATGGACAGAGCAAAACTTTTTGAACGCTCACTTTCGGGCTTGTGGGCCGAAATATAGCCACACTTTACTTTAAGACTGAAACAGTAGCCGAGACCGCATTTCGCGCATCGTGATTTTGATCAACTTCGGCTCGCTTTCTGGGAACTTGGGGAATATTTTCCAGTCCCGGGGACCCTAAACTAACTTTTGATAGCTTTGGTTTGCAGTGAAATGCACACAGCAAAACTTTTTGAACGCTGAGTTTCGAGCTTCTGGACAGAAATATAGCCCGACTTTACTTTAAGACTGAAAGAGTAGCCGAAACCGCCTTACGTATATCGTAATTTTGACGAACTTCGAATGGATTTCCCGGAACTTGGGGGATAATCTCCAGTCCTTTGGACGCAAAACTAAGTCCTGATGGCCTTGTTTTGAAGTGAAATGGACACAGCAAAACTTTTTCAACGCTCACTTTCGAGATTCTGGGCCGAAATATAGCCCCACTTCACTTAAGACTGAAAGATGAGCCGACACCGCCTTGCTCGCATCGTGAGTTTGACAAACTTCGGGTCGATATTCCGGAACTTGGGGGATATTTTCCAGTCCCAGGAACTCTAAACTAACTCCTGATGGCCTTGGTTTGCAGTGAAATGGACAGAGCAAACCTTTTTGAAGCTCACTTTTGAGCTTCTGGGCCGAAATATAGCCCCACTTAACTTTAAGACTGAAAGACTAGCCAAGACCGTCTTGCGCGCATCGTGATTTTGACCAACGTCTTCTCGATTTTCGGGAACTTGGGAAATATATTGCAGTCCCGGAAACTATAAACTAACTCCTGATGGCCTTGGTTTGCAGTGAAATGGACACAGCAAATTTTTTGCAGCGCTCACTTTGGAACTTCTGGGCCGAAATATAGCCCCACTTCACTTTAAGACTGAAAGACTACCCAAGACCGTCTTGCACGCATGGTGATTTTGACCAACGTCTTCTCGATTTTCCGGAACTTGGGAAATATATTGGAGTCCCTGGGACTATAAACTAACTCCTGATGGCCTTGGTTTGCACTGAAATGGACCCAGCAAATTTTTTGCAGCGCTCACTTTGGAGCTTCTGGGCCGAAATAGAGCCCCACTTCACTTTAAGTCTGAAAGAGTAGCCGAGGCCGCCTTAGGCGCATCGTGATTTTGACCAACTTCGGCTTGAGTTGCCAGGACTTAAAAGATATTTTCCAGTCCCGGGGACTCTAAACTAACTCATGATGGCCTTGGTTTTCAGTGAAATTGAGAGAGGAAAACTTTATGAACGCTCACTTTCGAGCTTCTGGACCGAAATATAGCCTTACTTAACTTTAAGACTGAAAGAGTAGCCGAGACGACCTTACGCGAATCGTTATTTTGACCAACTTCGTCTCGATTTCGCGGAACTTGGGGGATATTTTCCATTTCCAGGGACTGTGAACTACTTCCTGAGGGCCTTGCTTTGCAGTGAAATGGGCACAGCATAACTTTTGGAACGCTCACTTTAGAGCTTCTCGGCCGAAATATACAGCCACGTCACTTTAAGACTCAAAGAGTAGCCGACACTGCTTTACGCGCATCGTGATTTTGACAAACTTCCGCTCGATTTCCCGCAACTTGGGGGATATTTTGATGTCCCGGAGACTGCAAACTATCTCCTGATGTGGCTTGGTTCGCGGTGAAATGGACACAGCAAAACTGTTTGAACTTTCACTTTCGAGCTTCTGGGCCGAAATATAGCCCGAGTTCACTTTAAGAATGAAAGAGTAGCCGACACCGCCTTACGCGCATCGTGATTTTGACCAAATACGGCTCGATTTCCCCGAACTTGGGAGATATTTTCCAGTCCCGAGGAGTCTAAACTAACTCCTGATGGCCCTTGTTTGCAGTGAAATGAACACGGCAAAAATTTTTGAACTTTCACTTTCTAGCTTCTCGGCCGAAATATAGCCCCAGTTCACTTTAAGAATGAAAGAGTAGCCGAGACGGCCCTACGCGCATCGTGATTTTGACAAAATTCGGCTCGATTTCCCCGAACTCGGGCGATATTTTCCAGTCCCGAGGAGTCTAAACTAACTCCTGATGGCCTTGGTTTGCAGTCAAATGAACACAGTAACACTTTTTGAAGGCTTATTTTCGAGCTTCTTGGATGAAATATAGCCCCACTTCACTTTAAGACTGAAAGAGTAACCGAGACCGCCTTACGAGCATCGTGATTTTGACCAAGTTCAGCTCGATTTCCCGGAACTTAGAGGATATTTTCCAGTCCGGGCGACTTTAAACTAACTCCTGATGGCCTTGGTTTGCAGTTAAATGCACAAAGCGTAACTTTTTAAAGGGTCACTTTCGAACTTCTGGGACGAAACATAGCCCCACTTTACTTTAAGACTGAAAGAGTAGCCGAGACCGTCTTACGCGCATCGTGATTTTGACCAACTTCCGTTCGATTTCCCGGAACTTCGGGGATATATTCCAGTCCCGGGGACTCTAAACTAACTGCTGATGGCCTTGGTTTGCAGTGAAATGGACACAGCACATTTTTTTTGAACGCTCACTTTCGAGCTTGTCGGCCGAAATATAGCCCTACTTCACTTTAAGACTGAAAGAGTAGCCGAGACCGCCTTACGCGCATCGTAATTTTGACCAACTTCGGCTCGATTTCCCGGAAGTTGGCGAATATTTTCTATTCCCGGGGAAGGTAAACTAACTTCCGATGGCCTTAGTTTGCAGTTAAATGGACACAGGAAAACTTTTTGAACGCTCACTTTCGAGCTTATCGGTCGAAATATAGCCCCACTTAACTTTAAGACTGAAAGAGTAGCCGAGACCGCCTTACGCGCATCGTGATTTTGGGATACTTCGGCTCGATTTCCCGCAAATAGGGGGATATTTTCCAGTCCCGGGGACCCTAAACTAACTCCTGATGGCCTTGGTTTCCAGTGAAATTGACACAGGAACACTTTTTGAACGCGCACTTTCGAGCTTGCTGGCCGAAATATAGCCCTACTTCTTTTTAAGACTGAAAGAGTAGGTGGGAGCGCCTTACGCGCATTGTGATTTTGAGGATCTTCGGCTCGATCTTGCGAAACTTGGGAGATATTTTCCAGTCCCAAAGTCTCTAAACTCACTCCTGATTTTCTAAGATGTGATTGAAATAGAGACAAAAATTTTTGAAGCCTTACTTTCGAGCTTCTGGAGTTAAATCTAAGCCCACTTTACCTTAAGACTGAAAGAGTAGCCGAGACCCCCTTAAGCGCATCGTGATTTTGATTAACTTCGGGTGGATTTCCCGTAACTTGGGAGATATTTCCAGTCCCTTGGACGCTAAACTAAGTCGTGATGGCCTTGTTTTGCAGTGAAATGGACACAGCAAAACTTTTTAAACACTCAGTTTCGAGCTTCTGGGCCGAAATATTGCCCCACTTCACTTTAAGACTGAAAGAGTAGCCTAGACCGCCGTACGCGCGTCGTGATTTTGACCAACTTCGGTTAAATTTCCCGGAGCTTGGGGGATATTTTCCAGTCCCGGGGACTCTAAACTGATCCCCGACGTCCTTGGTCTGCAGTAAAATGGACACAGCAAAACTTTTTGAACGCTCACTTTTGAGCTTCTGGGCCGAAATATAGCTCCACTTCAGTTTAAGACTGAAAGGGTAGCCGAGACCGCTTTGGGAGCATCGTGATTTTGACCAACTTCTGCTCGATTTACCGGAACTTGGGGAATATTTTCCAGTCCCAGGGGCGCTAAACTAACTCGTGATGGCCTTGTTTTTCAGTCAAAGAACAGAGCAAAACTTTTTGAACGCTCACTTTCGGGCTTCTGGGCCGAAATATAGCCCCACTTCACTTTAAGACTGAAACAGTAGCCGATACCGCATTTCGCGTATCGTGATTTTGATCAACTTCGTTTCGATTCCCCGGACCTTGGGCAATATTTTTCAGTGCCGGGGACTCTAAACTAACCCCTGATCGCCTTGGTTTGCAGTGAAATGGACACAGCAAAACTTTTTGAACGCTCACTTTCGGGCTTCTGGCCCGAAATATAGCCCCACTTCACTTTAAGACAGAAAGAGTAGCCGACACCACTTTAGGGGCATCGTGATTTTGACCAACCTCGGCTCATTTTCCCGGACCTTGGGGCATATTTTCTTTTCCCGGAGACGCTAAACTAACTCCTGATGGCCTTGGTTTGCAGTGAAATGAACACAGCAAAACTTTTTGAACGCTCACTTTCGGGCTTCTGGCCCGAAATATAGCCCCACTTAACTTTAGGACTGAAAGAGTAGCCAAGACTACCTTACGCAAATCGTGATTTTGACCAACCTCGGCTCGATTTTCCGCAAGTTGGGGGATATTTTCCAGTCCTGGTGACTCTAAACTAGCTCCTGATGGCTTTGGTTTGCAGTTTAATAAACACAGGGAAACTTTTTGAACGCTCACTTTCAAGCTCCTGGGCAGGAATAAAGCCTCACTTCACTTTAAGACTGAAACAGTAAGGGAGACCGCCTAACGCGCACCGTGATTTTGACCAACTTCGACTAAATTTCCCTGAACTTGGGGGATATTTTCCAGTCCCGAAGACTCTTAAGTAACCCCTGATGGCCTTCGTTTGCATTGAAATGGATACAGCAAAACTTTTTGAAGCTCACTTTTGAGCTTCTGGGCCGAAATATAGCCCCACTTCACTTTAAGACTGAAAGACTACCCAAGACCGTCTTGCGCGCATCGTGATTTTGACCAACGTCTTCTCGATTTTCCAGAACTTGGGAAATATATTGCAGTCCCTGGGACTATAAACTAACTCCTGATGGCCTTGGTTTGCACTGAAATGGACACAGCAAATTTTTTGCAGCGCCCACTTTGGAGCTTCTGGGCCGAAATAGAGCCCCACTTCACTTTAAGACTGAAAGAGTAGCCGAGGCCGCCTTAGGCGCATCGTGATTTTGACCAACTACGGCTTGAGTTGCCAGAACTTAAAAGATATTTTCCAGTCTCGGGGACTCTAAACTAACTCATGATGGGCTTGGTTTTCAGTGAAATTCAGAGAGGAAAACTTTATGAACGCTCACTTTCCAGCTTCTGGACCGAAATATAGCCCTACTTCACTTTAAGAGTGAAAGAGTAGCCGAGACTACCTTACGCGAAACCTTATTTTCACCAACTTCGTCTCGATTTCGCGGAACTTGGGGGATATTTTCCAGTTCCGGGGACTGTAAACTACTTCCTGAGGGCCTTGCTTTGCAGTGAAATGGGCACAGCATAACTATTTGAACGCTCACTTTCGAGCTTCTGGGCCGAAATATATAGCCACGTCACTTTAAAACTAAAATAGTAGCCGAGACTGCTTTACGCGCATCGTGATTTTGACAAACTTCGGCTCGATTTCCCGCAACTTGTGGGATATTTTGATGTCCCGGAGACTGTAAACTATCTCCTGATGTGGCTTGGTTCGCGGTGAAATGGACACAGCAAAACTTTTTTAACTTTCACTTTCTAGCTTCTCGGACGAAAAATAGGCCGAGTTCACTTTAAGAATGAAAGAATAGCCGAGACCGCCTTACGCGCATCGTGATTTTGACCAACTTTGGCTCGATTTCCCGGGAAATGGCGAATATTTTCCGGTACCGGGGACTCTTAAGTAACTCCTGCTTGCCTTGGTTTGCATTGAAATGGAGAGAGCACAACTTTTTCAACGCTCCCGTTCGGGCTTCTGAGCCGAAATATAGCCCCACTTCAGTTTAAGACTGAAAGAGTAGCCGACACCTTCTTACGCGCATGGTGATTTTGACCAACTTCGGCTCGATTTCCCGAAACTTCGGGGATATATTCAAGTCCCAAGGACTCTAAACTAACCCCTGATGGCCTTGGTCTGCAGTGAAATGGACACAGCAAATTTTTTTGAACGCTTACTTTCGAAATTCTGGGCCGAAATATAGCCCCACTTCACTTTAAGACTGAAATAGTAGCCGAGACCGCCTTAGACGCATCGCGATTTTGACCAACTTCGGCTTGAGTTGCCAGAACTTAAGGGATATTTTCCAGTCCCGGGGACTCTAAACTAACGCATGATGGCCTTGGTTTTCAGTTAAATTGAGAGAGCAAAACTTTTTGAACGCTCACTTTCGAGCTTCTGGGCCGAAATATACAGCCACGACACTTTGAGACTAAAAGAGTAGCCGAGACTGCTTTACGCGCATCGTGATTTTGACAAACTTCGGCTCGATTTCCCGGGACTTGGGGGATATTTTGATATCCCAGACACTGTAAACAATCTGCTGATGTGGCTTGGTTTGCGTTGAAATGGACAAAGCAAAAATTTTTGAACTTTCACTTTCTAGCTTTTGGGCCGAAATATAGCCCCAGTTCACTTTAAGAATGAAAGAGTGGCCGAGACCGCCTTACGCGCATCGTGATTTTGACAAACTTCGGCTCGATTTCCCCGAACTTGGGCGATATTTTCCAGTCCCGAGGAGTCTAAACTAACTACTGATGGCCTTGGTTTGCAGTGAAATGAACACAGAAAAACTTTTTGAACTTTCACTTTCTAGCTTCTCGGCCGAAATATAGCCCCAGTTCACTTTAAGACATAAAGAGTAGCCGAGACCGCCTTACGCGCATCGTGATTTTGACAAAATTCGGCTCCATTTCCCCGAACTTGGGCGATATTTTCCAGTCCCGAGGAGTCTAAACTAACTCCTGATGGCCTTGGTTTGCAGTGAAATGAACACAGAAAAACTTTTTGAACTTTCACTTTCTAGCTTCTCGGCCGAAATATAGCCCCAGTTCACTTTAAGACATAAAGAGTAGCCGAGACCGCCTTACGCGCATCGTGATTTTGACAAAATTCGGCTCCATTTCCCCGAACTTGGGCGATATTTTCCAGTCCCGAGGAGTCTAAACTAACTCCTGATGGCCTTGGTTTGCAGTCAAATGAGCACAGTAACACTTTTTGAAGGCTTATTTTCGAGCTTCTGGGATGAAATACAGCCCCACTTCACTTTAAGACTGAAAGAGTAGGCGAGACCGCCTTACGCGCATCGTGATTTTGAGCAACTTCTGCTCGATTTTCTAGAATTTTGGCGATATTTTCAAGTCCCGGGGACTCTAAACTAACTCCTGATGGCCTTGGTTTGCAGTGAAATGGACGCAGGAAAACTTTTTGAACGCTCAGTTTCGAGCTTCTCGGACGAAATACAACCGTACTTCACTTTAAGACTGAAATAGTAGCCGAGACCGCCTTACGAGCATCGTGATTTTGACCAAGTTCAGCTCGATTTCCCGGAACTTGGAGGATGTATTCCAGTCTCGGGGACTCTAAACTAACTGCTGATGGCCTTGGTTTGCAGTGAAATGGACACAGCACATTTTTTTGAACGCTCACTTTCGAGTTTCTCGGCCGAAATATAGCCCTACTTCACTTTAAGACTGAAAGAGTAGCCGAGACCGCCTTACGCGCATCGTAATTTTGACCAACTTCGGCTCGATTTCCCGGAAGTTGCCGAATATATTCAATTCCCGGGGAAGCTAAACTAATTTCCGATCGCCTCAGTTTGCAGTTAAATGGACATCGTTATTTTGACCAACTTCGGCTTAATTTCCCGGAACTTCGGGGGATATTCTCCAGTGACGGGAACTCGAAACTAATTCCTGATCACCTAGGTTTGCAGTGAAATGGACACAGGAAAACTTTTTGAACGCTCACTTTCGAGCTTATGGGTCGAAATATAGCCCAACTTAACTTCAAGACTGAAAGAGTAGCCCAGACCGCCTTACGCGCATCGAGATTTTGGGATACTTCGGCTCGATTTCCCGCAAATAGGGGGATATTTTCCAGTCCCGGGGACTCTAAACTAACTCCTGATGGCCTTGGTTTCCAGTGAAATGGACAGGGAACACTTTTTGAACGCGCACTTTCGAGCTTGCTGGCCGAAATATAGCCGTATTTCTTTTTAAGACTGAAAGAGTAGGCGGGAGCGCCTTACGCGAATTGTGATTTTGAGGATCTTCGGCTCGTTCTGGCGAAACTTGGGAGATATTTCCCAGTCCTAAAGTCTCTAAACTTCAGTCCCTTGGACGCTAGACTAAGTCGTGATGGCCTTGTTTTGCAGTGAAATGGACACAGCAAAACTTTTTAAACACTCAGTTTCGAGCTTCTGGGCCGAAATATTGCCCCACTTCACTTTAAGACTGAAAGAGTAACCCAGACCGCAGTACGCGCATCGTGATTTTGACCAACTTCGGTTAAATTTCCCGGAGCTTGGGGGATATTTTCCAGTCCCGGGGACCCTAAACTGACCCCCGACGTCCTTAGTCTGCAGTAAAATGGACACAGCAAAACTTTTTGAACGCTCACTTTCCAGCTTCTGGGCGGAAATATTGCCCCAGTTCACTTTAAGAATGAAAGAGTAACCGGGACCGCCTTACGCGCATCGTGATTTTGACCAACTTTGGCTCGATTTCCCGGGAAATGGGGCATATTTTCCGGTACCGGGGACTCTAAACTAACTCCTGATATCCTTGGTTTGCAGTGAAATGGACACAGTCCAACTTTTTGAACGCTCACTTTTGAGCTTCTGGGCCCAAGCATAGCCCTACTTCACTTTAAGACTGAAAGACTAGGCGAGACCGCCTTACGCCTATCGTGATTTTGGGCTACTTCGGCTCGATTTCCCGGAACTTGGGAGATAATTCCCAGTCCCGGGCACTCTAAACTAATTCCTGATGGCCTTGGTTTTCAGTGAAATGGACACAGCCAAACTTTTTGAACGTTCACTTTCGAGCTCCTGGGCTGAAATATAGCCCCACTTCACTTTAAGACTGAAAGAGTAGCCGGGACCGCCTTACGCGCATGGTAATTTTGTCGAGCTTCGGCTTGATTTCCTGGGACTTGGGGGATATTTTCCAGTCCCGGAAGCTCTAAACTAACTCCTGAATGGCTTGGTTTTTAGTGAAATGGACACAGGTAAAAGGGGCGCACGCTAGGTTTCCAGGTTGTAGGCCGAAATATAGCCCCACTTTATTTTAAGACTGAAAGTGTACACGAAACCGCCTTAAGCGCATCGAAATTTTTAGCCACTATGGCTCGATCTGCCAAAACTTGGGGGATATTTTCCAGTCCCGGGGACTCTACCCTAACGCTTGATGGCCTTAGTTTTCAGTAAAATGGTCACAGGTAACAGGAGCGCACGCTCGGTGTCGAGCTTCTAGGCCGAAATGTAGCCCCAGTTCATTTTAAGACTGAAAGAGTAAACGAAACTGCCGTAGGCTTATCGTAATTTTAAGAAAGTATGGCTCAATTTGCCGAAACTTGGAGGATAGCTTCCAGTCTCGAGGATTCTAAACTATCTCCTGATGGACTTAGTTCTTAGTGAAATGGACACAGGTAAAAGGAGAGCACGCTCGGTGTCGAGCTTGTAGAACCGAAATATAGCCCCACTTCATTTTCGGAGTAAACGAGTAGCCGAGACCGCCTTACGCGCATCGTGATTTTGAGCATATTTGGCTCGATTTGCCGGAATTCGGGGAATATTTTCGACTCCCGAGGACTCTATGCTAACTCCTGATGAACTTAGTTTTCAGTGATATGTACACAGGCAAAACGGGCGCACATTCGGTGTTGAGCTTCTCGGCCGAAATATAGCCCCACTTCATTTTAAGACTGAAAGAGTAGCCGAGACCGCCTTACGCGCATCGTGATTTTGAGCAACTTTGGCTCGATCTGCCAGAATTTGGGAAATATTTTCCAGTCCCAAGGACTCTAAACTAACTCCTGATGGCCTAAGATGTCAGTGAAATGGACACAGGTAAAATTAGCGCACGCCCGGTCTCGAGCTTCTAGGTCGAAATATAGCCCCCCTTAATTTTAAGACTGCAAGAGTAGCCGAGACCGCCTTACGCGCATCGTGACTTTGGGCCACTTTTGCTCGATTTCCCGGAAGTTCGCGAATAATTTAAAGTCCCGGGGACGCTAAACTAACTCCCGATGACCTTGATTTGCAGTTTAATGAACACAGCAAAACATTCTGAACGCTCACCTTCGAGCTTCAGGGCCGAAATATAGCCCTACTTAAATTTAAGACGGAAAGAATAGCCGAGAGCCCGTTACGCGCATCGTAATTTTCATCAACGTCGGCGCCATTTCCAGGAACTTGGAGAATATTTTCCAGTCCCGGGGACTCTATACTAACTCCTGATGGCCTTGGTTTGCAGTGAAATGGACACAGCAAAACTTTTTGAACGCTCACTTTCGAGCTTGTGGGCCTAAATATAGCCACACTTCACTTTAAGACTGAAACAGTAGCCGAGACCGCGTTACGCGCATCGTGATTTTGATCAACTTCTGCTCGCTTTCCTGGAACTTGGGGAATATTTTCTAGTCCCGGGGACTCTAAACTAACTCCTGATGACCATGGTTTGCAGTGAAATTCACACAGCACAAGTTTTTGAACGCACACTTTCGAGCTTCTAGGCCGAAATATAGTCCCACATCACTTACGACTTAAAGAGTAGCCGAGACCGGCGTGCGCGCATCGTGATTTTGACCAACTTCGGGTCGATATTCCGGAACTTGGGGGATATTTTCCAGTCCCAGGGACTCTAAACTAACTCTTGATGGCCTTGGTTTGCAGTGAAATGGAGACAGCAAAACTTTTAGAACGCTCACCTTCAAGCTTCTGGGCCGAAATATAGCCCACTTTACTTTAATACTGAAAAAGTAGCCGAGACCGCCTTACGCGCATCGTGATTTTGACAAACTTGGTGTGGATTTCCCGGAACTTGGGGGATATTTTCCAGTCCCGGCGACTCTCAACTAACTCCTGCTTGTCTTGGTTTGCAGTGAAATGGACACAGCGAAAGTTTTCGAAGGTTCACTTTCGAGCTTCTTGGCCGAAATAGAGCCCCATTTGACTTTAAGACTGAAAGAGTAGGCGAGACCGTCTTGAGCGAATCGTGATTTTGACCAATTTCGCGTTTATTTCTCGAAACTTGGGGGATATATTCCAGTCAAAGGGACTCTAAAGTAACTCGTGATGGCCTTGGTTTTCAGTGAAATGGACAGAGCATAACTTTGGAGCTTCTGGGCAGAAATATAGCCCCACTTTACTTTAAGACTGAAAGAGTAGATGAGACCGCGTTACGCGCATTGTAATTTTGACGAACTTCGAATGGATTTCCCGCAACTTAGGGGATATTTTGCATTCCCTTGGAGGCTAAACTAAGTCCTGATGGCCTTGTTTTGAAGTGAAATGGACACCGCAAAACTTTTTGAACGCTCACTTTCGAGCTTGTGGGCCGAAATATAGGCGCACTTGACTTGAAGACTGAAACAGTAGCCGAGACCACGTTACGCGCATCATGAATTTGATCAACTTCGGCTCCAATTCCCGGAATTTGGGGGATATTTTCCAGTCCCGGGGACTGTAAACTAACTCCTGATGGCCTTGGTTTGCATTGAAATGGATACAGCAAAACTTTTTGAACCCTCACTTTTGAGCTTCTGGGCCGAAATATAGCCCCACTTCACTTAAGACTGAAAGATGAGCCGACACCGCCTTGCTCGCATCGTGAGTTTGACAAACTTCGGATCGATATTCCGGAACTTGGGGGATATTTTCCAGTCCCAGGAACTCTAAACTAACTCCTGATGGCCTTGGTTTGCAGTGAAATGGACACAGCAAAACTTTTTGAACGCTCACGTTCGAGCTTCCTGGCCGAAATATAGCCACACTTTACTTTTAGACTGAAACAGTAGCCGAGACCGCATTTCGCGCATCGTGATTTTGATCAACTTCGGCTCCCTTTCCCGGAACTTGGGGAATATTTTCCAGTCCCGGGGACCCTAAACTAACTTTTGATAGCTTTGGTTTGCAGTGAAATGGACACAGCAAAACTTTTTGAACGCTCACTTTTGGGCTTTTGGCCCGAAATATAGCCCCACTTCACTTTAAGGCAGAAAGAGTAGCCGAGATCACCTTAGGGGCATCGTGATTTTGACCAACCTCGGCTCAATTTCCCGGACCTTTAGGCATATTTTCTTGTCTCGGAGACGCTAAACTAACTCCTGATGGCCTTGGTTTGCAGTGAAATGAACACAGCAAAACTTTTTGAACGCTCACTTTCGGGCTTCTGGCCCGAAATATAGCCCCACTTCACTTTAAGACTAAAAGAGTAGACGAGACTACCTTACGCAAATCGTGATTTTGACCAACTTGGGCTCGATTTTCCGCAAGTTGGGGGATATTTTCCAGTCCCGGGGACTCTAAACTAGCTCCTGATGGCTTTGGTTTGCAGTGAAATAAACACAGGCAAACTTTTTGAACGCTCACTTTCAAGCTCCTGGGCAGGAATAAAGCCTCACTTCACTTTAAGACTGAAACAGTAAGCGAGACCGCCTAACGCGCACCGTGATTTTGACCAACTTCGGCTAAATTTCCCTGAACTTGGGGGATATTTTCAAGTCCCGAAGCCTCTTAAGTAACCCCTGATGGCCTTCGTTTGCATTGAAATGGATACAGCAAAACTTTTTGAACCCTCACTTTTGAGCTTCTGGGCCGAAATATAGCCCGACTTCACTTTAAGACTGAAAGACTAGCCAAGACCGTCTTGCGCGCATCGTGATTTTGACCAACGCCTTCTCGATTTTCCGGAACTTGGGAAATATATTGCAGTCCCGGGAACTCTAAACTAACTCCTGATAAACTTGGTTTGCAGTGAAATGGACACAGCAAATTTTTTGCAGCGCTCACTTTGGAGCTTCTGGGCCGAAATAGAGCATCACTTCACTTTAAGACTGAAAGAGTAGCCGAGGCCGCCTTAGGCGCATCGTGATTTTGACCAACTTCGGCTTGAGTTGCCAGAACTTAAAAGATATTTTCCAGTCGCGGGGACTCTAAACTAACTCGTGATGGCCTTTGTTTTCAGTGAAATTCAGAGAGGAAAACTTTTTGAACGCTCACTTTCGAGCTTCTGGGCCGAAATATACAACCACGTCACTTTAAGACTAAAAGAGTAGCCGAGACCGCCTTACGCCTATCGTGATTTTGGGCTACTTCGGCTCGATTTCCCGGAACTTGGGAGATAATTCCCAGTCCCGGGCACTCTAAACTAATTCCTGATGGCCTTGGTTTTCAGTGAAATGGACACAGCCAAACTTTTTGAACGTTCACTTTCGAGCTCCTGGGCTGAAATATAGCCCCACTTCACTTTAAGACTGAAAGAGTAGCCGGGACCGCCTTACGCGCATGGTAATTTTGTCGAGCTTCGGCTTGATTTCCTGGGACTTGGGGGATATTTTCCAGTCCCGGAAGCTCTAAACTAACTCCTGAATGCCTTGGTTTTTAGTGAAATGGACACAGGTAAACGGGGCGCACGTTAGGTTTCCAGGTTGTAGGCCGAAATATAGCCCCACTTTATTTTAAGACTGAAAGTGTACACGAAACCGCCTTAAGCGCATCGAAATTTTTAGCCACTATGGCTCGATCTGCCAAAACTTGGGGGATATTTTCCAGTCCCGGGGAGTCTACCCTAACTCTTGATGGCCTTAATTTTCAGTAAAATGGTCAAGGTAACAGGAGCGCACGCTCGGTGTCGAGCTTCTAGGCCGAAATGTAGCCCCAGTTCATTTTAAGACTGAAAGAATAAACGAAACTGCCGCACGCTTATCGTAATTTTAAGAAAGTATGGCTCAATTTGCCGAAACTTGGAGGATAGCTTCCAGTCTCGAGGATTCTAAACTATCTCCTGATGGACTTAGTTCTTAGTGAAATGGACACAGGTAAAAGGAGAGCACGCTCGGTGTCGAGCTTGTAGAACCGAAATATAGCCCCACTTCATTTTCGGAGTAAACGAGTAAACGAGTAGCCGAGACCGCCTTACGCGCATCGTGATTTTGAGCATATTTGGCTCGATTTGCAGGAATTCGGGGAATATTTTCGACTCCCGAGGACTCTATGCTAACTCCTGATGAACTTAGTTTTCAGTGATATGTACACAGGCAAAAGGAGCGCACGCTCGATGTTGAGCTTCTCGGCCGAAATATAGCCCCACTTCATTTTAAGACTGAAAGAGTAGCCGAGACCGCCTTACGCGCATCGTGATTTTGAGCAACTTTGGCTCGATCTGCCAGAATTTGGGAAATATTTTCCAGTCCCAAGGACTCTAAACTAACTCCTGATGGCCTAAGATGTCAGTGAAATGGACACAGGTAAAATTAGCGCACGCCCGGTCTCGAGCTTCTAGGTCGAAATATAGCCCCCCTTAATTTTAAGACTGCAAGAGTAGCCGAGACCGCCTTACGCGCATCGTGACTTTGGGCCACTTTTGCTCGATTTCCCGGAAGTTCGCGAATAATTTAAAGTCCCGGGGACGCTAAACTAACTCCCGATGACCTTGATTTGCAGTTTAATGAACACAGCAAAACATTCTGAACGCTCACCTTCGAGCTTCAGGGCCGAAATATAGCCCTACTTAAATTTAAGACGGAAAGAATAGCCGAGAGCCCGTTACGTGCATCGTAATTTTCATCAACGTCGGCGCCATTTCCAGGAACTTGGAGAATATTTTCCAGTCCCGGGGACTCTATACTAACTCCTGATGGCCTTGGTTTGCAGTGAAATGGACACAGCAAAACTTTTTGAACGCTCACTTTCGAGCTTGTGGGCCTAAATATAGCCACACTTCACTTTAAGACTGAAACAGTAGCCGAGACCGCGTTACGCGCATCGTGATTTTGATCAACTTCTGCTCGCTTTCCTGGAACTTGGGGAATATTTTCTAGTCCCGGGGATTCTAAACTAACTCCTGATGGCCATGGTTTGCAGTCAAATTCACACAGCACAAGTTTTTGAACGCACACTTTCGAGCTTCTAGGCCGAAATATAGTCCCACATCACTTACGACTTAAAGAGTAGCCGAGACCGGCGTGCGCGCATCGTGATTTTGACCAACTTCGGGTCGATATTCCGGAACTTGGGGGATATTTTCCAGTCCCAGGGACTCTAAACTAACTCTTGATTGCCTTGGTTTGCAGTGAAATGGAGACAGCAAAACTTTTTGAACGCTCACCTTCAAGCTTCTGGGCCGAAATATAGCCCACTTTACTTTAATACTGAAAAAGTAGCCGAGACCGCCTTACGCGCATCGTGATTTTGACAAACTTGGGGTGGATTTCCCGGAACTTGGGGGATATTATCCAGTTCCTTGGACGCTAAACTAGGTGCCGATGGCCTTGTTTGGCAGTGAAATGGACACAGCAAAGCTTTTTGAACGCTCACTTTCGAGCTTGTGGGCCGAAATATAGCCATACTTCACTTTAAGACTGAAACAGTAGCCGAGACCACGTTTCGCGCATCGTGATTTTGATCAACTTCGGCTCGATTTCCCGGAACTTGCGAAATATTTTCCAGTCCCGGGGACTCTAAACTAACTCGTGCTGGTCTTGGTTTGCAGTGAAACGGAAACAGAAAAAGTTTTTGAACTCATACTTTCGAGCTTCTGGACCGAAATAGAACCCCACTTCACTTGAAGACTGAAAGAGTAGCCGAGACCGCCTTACGTCCATCGTGAGTTTGAGCAACTTCGGCTCGATTTTCCGGAACTAAGGGAATATATTCCAGTTCTGAGGACTCTAAACTAATTCCTGATGGCCTTGGTTTGCAGTAAAATGGACCCAGCAAAACTTTTTGAACGCTCAATTTCGAGCTTCTGGGCCAAAATATATCCCCCAATTACTTTAACACTGAAAGAGTAGCCGAGACCGCCTTACGCGCATGGTGATTTTGACAAACTTCGGGTTGATTTCCCGGAACTTGGGGGATATTTTCCTGTCCCGGGGACTCTCAACTAACTCCTGCTTGTCTTGGTTTCCAGTGAAATAGACACAGGGAAAGTTTTTGAAGGCTCACTCTCGAGCTTCTGGGCCGAAATAGAGCCCCATTTGACTTTAAGACTGAAAGAGTAGGCGAGACCGTCTTGAGCGAATCGTGATTTTGACCAATTTCGCGTTTATTTCCCGAAACTTGGCGGATATATTCCAGTCAAAGGGACTCTAAAGTAACTCGTGATGGCCTTGGTTTTCAGTGAAATGGACAGAGCACAACTTTGGAGCTTCTGGGCAGAAATATAGCCCCACTTTACTTTAAAACTGAAAGAGTAGATGAGACCGCCTTACGCGTTTCGTAATTTTGACGAGCTTCGAAGGGATTTCCCGGAACTTGGGGGATATTTTGCAGTCCCTTGGACGCTAAACTAAGTCCTGATGGCCTTGTTTTTAAATAAAATGGACACAACAAAACTTTTTGAACGCTCACTTTCTAGCTTGTGGGCCGAAATATAGCCCCACTTTACTTTAAGACTGAAAGAGTAGCCGAGACCGTCTTGCGCAAATCGTGATTTTGACCAACTTCGGGTCGGTTTCCCGGAACTTGGGGGATATATTCCTCTTCCGCGGACTCTAAACTAACTCCTGATGGTCTTGGTTTTCAGTGAAATGGACAAAGGAAAGCTTTTTTAACAATCTCTTTGTAGCTTCTCGGCCGAAATAGAATCCCACTTCACTTTCAGACTGAAATAGTAGCCGAGACCGCCTCACGCGCAACGTGAGTTAGACCAAGTTCAGCTCGATTTCACGCAACTTTTGGGATATTTTCCAGTCCGGGGGACTCTAAACTAACTCCGGATGGCCTTGGTTTGCACTGAAATGCGCACAGCAAAACTTTTTGAACGCCCACTTTGGAGCTTCTGGGCCGAAATATAGCCCCACTTCACTTTAAGACTGAAGGAGTAGCCGAGATCGCGTTACGCGCATCGTGATTTTGACCATTTTCGGATCGATTTCTCGGAAATTGGGGGATATTTTCCAGTCCCGCGGACTCTAAACTAACTCCTGATCGCCTTGATTTGCATTGAAATGGACAGAGCAAAACTTTTAGCACGCTCACTTTCGAGCTTGTGGGCCGAAATATAGCCACATTTTACTTAAAGACTAAAACAGTAGCCGAGACCGCATTTCGCGCATCGTGATTTTGATCAACTTCGGCTCGCTTTCCCGGAACTTGGGGAATATTTTCCAGTCCCGGGGACCCTAAACTAACTTTTGATAGCTTTTGTTTGCAGTGAAATGGACACAGCAAAACTTTTTGAACGCTCACTTTCGAGCTTCTGGACAGCAATATAGCCCGACTTTACTTTAAGACTGAAAGAGTAGCCGAAACCGCCTTACGTATATCGTAATTTTGACGAACTTCAAATGGATTTCCCGCAACTTGGGGGATATTTTCCAGTCCCTTGGACGCTAAACTAAGTCCTGATGGCCTTGTTTTGAAGTGAAATGGACACAGCAAAACTTTTTGAACGCTCACTTTCTAGCTTGTGGGCCGAAATATAGGCACACTTGACTTTAAGACTGAAACAGTAGCCGAGACGACGTTACGCGCATTATGAATTTGATCAACTTCGGCTCCAATTTCCGGGACTTCGGGGATATTTTCCAGTCCCGGGGACTCTAAACTAACTCCTGGACGCCTTGGTTTGCATTGAAATGGACAGAGCAAAACTTTTTGAACGCTCACTTTCGAGCTTGTGGGCCGAAATATAGCCACACTTTAAGACTGAAACAATAGCCGAGACCGCATTTCGCGCATCGTGATTTTCATCGACTTCGGCTCGCTTTCCCAGAACTTAGGGAATATTTTCCAGTCCCGGGGACCCTTAACTAACTTTTGATAGCATTGGTTTGCATTGAAATGCACACAGCAAAACTTTTTGAACGCTCACTTCCGAGCTTCTGGACAGAAATATAGCCCGACTTTACTTTAAGACTGAAAGAGTAGCCGAAACCGCCTTACGTATATGGTAATTTTGACGAACTTCGAATGGATATCCCGGAACTTGGGGTATATTTATTAGTCCCTTGGGCGCTAAACTAAGTCCTGATGGCCTTGTTTTGAAGTGAAATGGACACCGCAAAACTTTTTGAACGCTCACTTTCGAACTTGTGGGCCGAAATATAGGCGCACTTGACTTGAAGACTGAAACAGTAGCCGAGACCACGTTACGCGCATCATGAATTTGATCAACTTCGGCTCCAATTTCCGGAATTTGGGGGATATTTTCCAGTCCCGGGGACTGTAAACTAACTCCTGATGGCCTTGGTTTGCATTGAAATGGACACAGCACAATTTTTTGAACGCTCACTTTCGAGATTCTGGGCCGAAATATAGCCCCACTTCACTTAAGACTGAAAGATGAGCCGAAACCGCCTTGCTCGCATCGTGAGTTTGACAAACTTCGGGTCGATATTCCGGAACTTGCGGGATATTTTCCAGTCCCAGGAACTCTAAACTAACTCCTGATGGCCTTGGTTTGCAGTGAAATGGACACAGCAAAACTTTTTGAACGCTCACCTTGGAGCTTCCTGGCCGAAATAAAGCCCAACTTTACTTTAAGACTTCAAGAGTAACCGAGAGCACCTTACGCGCATTGTGATTTTGACAAACTTCGGGTGGATCTCCCGGAACTTAGGGAACATTATCCAGTCCCTTGGACACTAAACTAAGTCCTGATCGCCTTGTTTTGCAGTGAAATGGACACAGCAAAACTTTTTGAGCCCTCACGTTCGAGCTTCTGGGCCGAAATATAGCCACACTTTACTTTAAGACTGAAACAGTAGCCGAGACCGCATTTCGCGCATCGTGATTTTGATCAACTTCGGCTCGCTTTCCCGGAACACGGGGAATATTTGCCAGTCCCGGGGACCCTAAACTAACTTTTGATAGCTTTGGTTTGCAGTGAAATGCACACAGCAAAACATTTTGAACGCTCACTTTCGAGCTTCTGGACAGAAATATAGCCCCACTTCACTTTAAGACTGAAAGGGTAGCCGAGACCGCTTTGGGAGCATCGTGATTTTGACCAACTTCTGCTCGATTTACCGGAACTTGGGGAATATTTTCCAGTCCCAGGGACGCTAAACTAACTCGTGATGGCCTTGTTTTTCAGTCAAAGAACACAGCAAAACTTTTTGAACGCTCACTTTCGGGCTTCTGGGCCGAAATATAGCCCCACTTCACTTTAAGACTGAAACAGTAGCCGATATCGCATTTCGCGCATCGTGATTTTGATCAACTTCGTTTCGATTCCCCGGACCTTGGGCAATATTTTTCAGTCCCGGGGACTCTAAACTAACCCCTGATGGCCATGGTTTGCACTGAAATGGACACAGCAAAACTTTTTGAACGCCCACTTTCGGGCTTTTTCCCCGAAATATAGCCCCCCTTCACTTTAAGACAGAAAGAGTAGCCGAGACCACTTTAGGGGCATCGTGATTTCGACCAACCTCGGCTCAATTTCCCGGACGTTGGGGCATATTTTCTTGTCTCGGAGACGCTAAACTAACTCCTGATGGCCTTGATTTGCAGTGAAATGAACACAGCAAAACTTTTTGAACGCTCACTTTCGGGCTTCTGGCCCGAAATATAGCCCCACTTCACTTCAAGACTGAAAGAGTAGCCGAGACTACCTTACGCAAATCGTGATTTTGACCAACTTCGGCTCGATTTCCCGGAAGTTGGGGCATATTTTCCAGTCCTGGGGACTCTAAACTAGCTCCTGATGGCTTTGGTTTGCAGTGAAATAAACACAGGCAAACTTTTTGAACGCTCACTTTCAAGCTCCTGGGCAGGAATAAAGCCTCACTTCACTTTAAGACTGAAACAGTAAGCGAGACCGCCTAACGCGCACCGTGATTTTGACCAACTTCGGCTAAATTTCCCTGAACTTGGGGGATATTTTCCAGTCCCGAAGACTCTTAAGTAACCACTGAGGGCCCTCGTTTGCATTGAAATGGATACAGCAAAACTTTTTGAACCCTCACTTTTGAGCTTCTGGGCCGAAATATAGCCCCACTTAACTTTAAGACTGAAAGACTAGCCAAGACCGTCTTGCGCGCATCGTGATTTTGACCAACGTCTTCTCGATTTTCCGGAACTTGGGAAATATATTGCAGTCCCGGGGACTCTAAACTAACTCCTGATAGCCTTGGTTTGCAGTGAAATGGACACAGGAGATTTTTTGCAGCGCTCACTTTGGAGCTTCTGGGTCGAAATAGAGCCCCACTTCACTTTAAGACTGAAATAGTAGCCGAGACCGCCTTAGACGCATCGTGATTTTGACCAACTTCGGCTTGAGTTACCAGAACTTAAGGGATATTTTCCAGTCCCGTGGACTCTAAACTAACTCATGATGGCCTTGATGTTCAGTTAAATTGAGAGAGCAAAACTTTTTGAACGCTCACTTTCGAGCTTCTGGGCCGAAATATACAGCCACGTTACTTTAAGACTAAAAGAGTAGCCGAGACTGCTTTACGCGGATCGTGATTTTGACAAACTTCGGCTCGATTTCCCGGGACTTGGGGGATATTTTGATGTCCCGGACACTGTAAACAATCCGCTGATGTGGCTTGGTTTGCGGTGAAATGGACACAGCAAAACTTTTTGAACTTTCACTTTCCAGCTTTTGGGCCGAAATATAGCCCCAGTTCACTTTAAGAATGAAAGAGTAGCCGAGACCGCCTTACGCGCATCGTGATTTTGACAAAATTCGGCTCGATTTCCCCGAACTTGGGCGACATTTTCCAGTCCCGAGGAGTCTAAACTAACTCCTGATGGCCTTGGTTTGCAGTGAAATGGACGCAGGAAAACTTTTTGAACGCTCAGTTTCGAGCTTCTGGGCCGAAATACAACCGTATTTCACTTTAAGACTGAAATAGTAGCCGAGACCGCCTTACGAGCATCGTGATTTTGACCAAGTTCAGCTCGATTTCCCGGAACTTGGGGGATATTTTCCAGTCCGGGGGACTTTAAACTAACTCCTGATTGCCTTGGTTTGCAGTTAAATGCACAAAGCGTAACTTTTTAAAGGGTCACTTTCGAGCTTCTGGGCCGAAATATAGCCCCACTTTACTTTAAGACTGAATGAGTAGCCGACACCGTCTTACGCGCATGGTGATTTTGACCAACTTCCGTTCGATTTCCCGGAACTTCCGGGATATATTCCAGTCTCGGAGACTCTAAACTAACTGCTGATGGCCTTGGTTTGCAGTGAAATGGACACAGCACATTTTTTTCAACGCTCACTTTCGAGTTTCTCGGCCGAAATATAGCCCTACTTCACTTTAAGACTGAAAGAGTAGCCGAGACCGCCTTACGCCCATCGTAATTTTGACCAACTTCGGCTCGATTTCCCGGAAGTTCGCGAATATTTTCAATTCCCGGGGAGGCTAAACTAACTTTCTATGGCCTTAGTTTGCAGTTAAATGGACACAGGAAAACTTTTTGAACGCTCACTTTCGAGCTTATGGGTCGAAATATAGCCCCACTTAACTTCAAGACTAAAAGAGTAGCCGAGACCGCCTTACGTGCATCGTGATTTTGGGATAAATCGGCTCGATTTCCCGCAAATAGGGGGATATTTTCCAGTCCCGCGGACTCTAAAGTAACTCCTGATGGCCTTGCTCTGGAGTGAAATGGACACAGCACAACTTTTTGAACGCTCACTTTCGAGCTTCTAGGCGGAAATATTGCCCCCGTTGACTTTAAGAATGAAAGAGTAACCGGGACCGCCTTACGCGCATCGTGATTTTTTCCAACTTTGGCTCAATTTCCCGGGAATTGGGGGATATTTTCCGGTACCGGGGACTCTAAACTAACTCCTGATTGCGTTGGTTTGCAGTGAAATGGACACAGCACAACTTTTTGAACGCTCACGTTTGAGCTTCTGGGCCGAAGCATACCCCTACTTCACTTTAAGACTGAAAGACTAGCCGAGACCGCCTTACGCGCATCGTGATTTTGGGCTACTTCGGCTCGATTTCCCGGAACTTGGGAGATAATTCCCAGTCCCGGGCACTCTAAACTAATTCCTGATGGCCTTGGTTTTCAGTGAAATGGACCCAGCCAAACTTTTTAAACGTTCATTTTCGAGCTTCTGGGCCGAAATATAGCCCCACTTCACTTTAAGACTGAAAGAGTAGCCGGAAACAGATTACGCGCATGGTAATTTTGTCGAACCTCGGCTTGATTTCCTGGGACTTGGGGAATATTTTCCAGTCCCGGAAGCTCTAAACTAACTCCTGAATGCCTTGGTTTTCAGTGAAATGGACACAGCCAAACTTTTTGAACGTTCACTTTCGAGCTTCTGGGCCGAAATATAGCCCCACTTCAGTTGGTTTAGAGTCCCCGGGACTGGAATATATCCCCGAAGTTCCGGGAAATCGAACGGAAGTTGGTCAAAATCACCATGCGCGTAAGACGGTGTCGGCTACTCATTCAGTCTTAAAGTAAAGTGGGGCTATATTTCGGCCCAGAAGCTCGAAAGTGACCCTTTAAAAAGTTACGCTTTGTGCATTTAACTGCAAACCAAGGCAATCAGGAGTTAGTTTAAAGTCCCCCGGACTGGAAAATATCCCCCAAGTTCCGGGAAATCGAGCTGAACTTGGTCAAAATCACGATGCTCGTAAGGCGGTCTCGGCTACTATTTCAGTCTTAAAGTGAAATACGGTTGTATTTCGGCCCAGAAGCTCGAAACTGAGCGTTCAAAAAGTTTTCCTGCGTCCATTTCACCGCAAACCAAGGCCATGAGGAGTTACTTTAGAGTCCCCGGGACTTGAAAATATCGCCAAAATTCTAGAAAATCGAGCGGAAGTTGCTCAAAATCACGATGCGCGTAAGGCGGTCTCGCCTACTCTTTCAGTCTTAAAGTGAAGTGGGGCTATATATCATCCCAGAAGCTCGAAAATAAGCCTTCAAAAAGTGTTACTGTGTTCAGTTGACTGCAAACCAAGGCCATCAGGAGTTAGTTTAGAGTCCTCGGGACTGGAAAATATCGCCCAAGTTCGGGGAAATCGAGCCGAATTTTGTCAAAATCACGATGCGCGTAAGGTCGTCTCGGCTAGTCTTTCAGTCTTAAAGTGAACTGGGGCTATATTTCGGCCGAGAAGCTAGAAAGTGAAAGTTCAAAAAGTTTTTCTGTGTTCATTTCACTGCAAACCAAGGCCATCAGGAGTTAGTTTAGAGTCCTCGGGACTGGAAAATATCGCCAAAGTTCGGGAAAATCGAGCCGAATTTTGTCAAAATCACGATGCGCGTAAGGAGGTCTCGGCTACTCTATCATTCTTAAACTGAACTGGGGCTATATTTCGGCGCAAAAGCTAGAAAGTGAAAGTTCAAAAAGTTTTGCTGTGTCCATTTCACCGCAAACCAAGCCACATCAGCAGATTGTTTATAGTGTCCGGGACATCAAAATATCCCCCAAGTCCCGGGAAATCGAGCCGAAGTTTGTCAAAATCACGATGCGCGTAAAGCAGTCTCGGCTACTCGTTTAGTCTTAAAGTGACGTGGCTGTATATTTCGGCCCAGAAGCTCGAAAGTGAGCGTTCAAAAAGTTTTGCTCTCTCAATTTAACTGAAAACCAAGGCCATCATGAGTTAGTTTAGAGTCCCCGGGACTGGAAAATATCCCTTAAGTTCTGGCAACTCAAGCCGAAGTTGGTCAAAATCACGATGCGTCTAAGGCGGTCTCGGCTACTATTTCAGTCTTTAAGTGAAGTGGGGCTATATTTCGGCCCAGAATTTCGAAAGTGAACGTTCAAAAAGTTATGGTGTGCCCATTTCACTGCAAAGCGAGGCCCTCAGGAAGTAGTTTACAGTCCCCGGAACTGGAAAATATCCCCCAAGTTCCGCGAAATCGAGACGAAGTTGGTAAAAATAACGATTCGCGTAATGTGGTCTCGGCTACTCTTTCAGTCTTAAAGGGAAGTAGGGCTATATTTCGTTCCAGAAGCTCGAAAGTGAGCGTTCAAAAAGTTTTCCTCTCTGAATTTCACTGAAAACCAAGTCCATCATGAGTTAGTTTAGAGTGCCCGGGACTGGAAAGTATCTTTTAAGCTCTGGCAACTCAAGCCGAAGTTGATGAAAATCACGATGCGCGAAATGCCGTCTCGGCTACTGTTTCAGTCTTAAAGTGTGGCTATATTTCGGCCCACAAGCTCGAAAGTGAGCGTTGAAAAAGTTTTGCTCTGTCCATTTCAATGCAAAGCAAGGCGATCGGGAGTTAGTTTAGAGTCCCCGGGACTGGAAAATATCCCCCAAGTTCCGAGAAATCGATCCGAAAATGGTCAAAATCACGATGCGCGTAAGGCGATCTCGGCTACTCTTTCAGTCTTAAAGTGAAGTGGGGTTATATTTCGGCCCAGAAGCTCCAAAGTGGGCGTTCAAAAAGTTACGCAGTGCGCATTTCAGTGCAAACCAAGGCCATCCGGAGTTAGTTTAGAGTCCCCCGGACTGGAAAATATCCCAAAAGTTGCGTGAAATCGAGCTGAACTTGGTCTAACTCACGATGCGCGTGAGGCGGTCTCAGCTACTATTTCAGTCTGAAAGTGAAGTGGGATTCTATTTCGGCCCAGAAGCTACAAAGAGAGTGTTCAAAAAGCTTTCCTTTGTCCATTTCACTGAAAACCAAGGCCATCAGGAGTTAGTTTAGAGTCCGCGGAAATGGAATATATCCCCCAAGTTCACTTTAAGACTGAAAGAGTAGCCGGAAACAGATTACGCGCATGGTAATTTTGTCGAACCTCGGCTTGATTTCCTGGGACTTGGGGAATATTTTCCAGTCCCGGAAGCTCTAAACTAACTCCTGAATGCCTTGGTTTTTAGTGAAATGGACACAGGTAAAAGGGGCGCACGCTAGGTTTCCAGGTTCTAGGCCGAAATATAGCCCCACTTTATTTTAAGACTGAAAGTGTACACGAAACCGCCTTAAGCGCATCGAAATTTTTAGCCACTATGGCTCGATCTGCCAAAACTTGGGGGATATTTTCCAGTCCCGGGGAGTCTACCTTAACTCTTGATGGCCTTAGTTTTCAGTAAAATGGTCACAGGTAACAGGAGCGCACGCTCGGTGTCGAGCTTCTAGGCCGAAATGTAGCCCCAGTTCATTTTAAGACTGAAAGAATAAACGAAACTGCCGCACGCTTATCGTAATTTTAAGAAAGTATGGCTCAATTTGCCGAAACTTGGAGGATAGCTTCCAGTCTCGAGGATTCTAAACTATCTCCTGATGGACTTAGTTCTTAGTGAAATGGACACAGGTAAAAGGAGAACACGCTCGGTGTCGAGCTTGTAGAACCGAAATATAGCCCCACTTCATTTTCGGAGTAAACGAGTAGCCGAGACCGCCTTACGCGCATCGTGATTTGGAGCATCTTTGGCTCGATTTGCCGGAATTTGGGGAATATTTTCGAGTCCCGAGGACTCTATGCTAACTCCTGATGAACTTAGTTTTCAGTGATATGTACACAGGCAAAAGGAGCGCATGCTCAGTGTTGAGCTTCTCGGCCGAAATATAGCCCCACTTCATTTTAAGACTGAAAGAGTAGCCGACACCGCCTTACGCGCATCGTGATTTTGAGCAACTTTGGCTCGATCTGCCAGAGTTTGGGAAATATTTTCCAGTCCCAAGGACTCTAAACTAACTCCTGATGGCCTAAGATGTCAGTGAAGTCGACACAGGTAAAATTAGCGCACGCCCGGTCTCGAGCTTCTAGGTCGAAATATAGCCCCCCTTAATTTTAAGACTTAAAGAGTAGCCGAGACCGCGTTACGCGCATCGTGATTTTGGGCCACTTTTGCTCGATTTCCCGGAAGTTGGCGAATAATTTAAAGTCCCGGGGACGCTAAAGTAACTCCCGATGACCTTGGTTTGCAGTTTAATGAACACAGCAAAACATTCTGAACGCTCACCTTCGAGCTTCAGGGCCGAAATATAGCCCTACTTAAATTTAAGACTGAAAGAATAGCCGAGAGCCCGTTACGCGCATCTTAATTTTCATCAACTTCGGCGCCATTTCCTGGAACTTGGACAATATTTTCCAGTCCCGGGGACTCTATACTAACTCCTGATGGCCTTGGTTTACAGTGAAATGGACACAGCAAAACTTTTTGAATATAGCCACACTTCACTTTAAGACTGAAACAGTAGCCCAGACCGCGTTACGCGCATCGTGATTTTGATCAACTTCTGCTCGCTTTCCTAGAGCTTGGGGAATATTTTCCAGTCCCGGGGACTCTAAACTAACTCCTGATGGCCATGGTTTGCAGTGAAATTCACACAGCACAAGTTTTTGAACACACACTTTCGAGCTTCTAGGCCGAAATATAGTCCCACATCACTTACGACTTAAAGAGTAGCAGAGACCGGCGTGCGCGCATCGTGATTTTGACCAACTTCGGGTCGATATTCCGGAACTTGGGGGATACTTTCCAGTCCCAGGGACTCTAAACTAACTCTTGATGGCCTTTGTTTTCAGTGAAATGGAGACAGCAAAACTTTTTGAACGCTCACCTTCAAGCTTCTGGGCCGAAATATAGCCCACTTTACTTTAATACTGAAAAAGTAGCCGAGACCGCCTTACGCGCATCGTGATTTTGACAAACTTCGGGTGGATTTCCCGGAACTTGGGGAATATTTTCCAGTCCCTTGGACGCTAAACTAGGAGCCGATGGCCTTGTTTTGCAGTGAAATGGACACAGCAAAGCTTTTTGAACGCTCACTTTCGAGCTTGTGGGCCGAAATATAGCCATACTTCACTTTAAGACTGAAACAGTAGCCGAGACCACGTTTCGCGCATCGTGATTTTGATCAACTTCGGCTCGATTTCCCGGAACTTGCGAAATATTTTCCAGTCCCGGGGACTCTAAACTAACTCGTGCTGGTCTTGGTTTGCAGTGAAACGGAAACAGAAAAAGTTTTTGAACGCATACTTTCGAGCTTCTGGACCGAAATAGAACCCCACTTCACTTGAAGACTGAAAGAGTAGCCGAGATCGCCTTACGTGCATCGTGATTTTGAGCAACTTCGGCTCGATTTGGCGGAACTAAGGGGATATATTCCAGTTCTGAGGACTCTAAACTAATTTCTGATGGTCTTGGTTTGCAGTGAAACGGAAACAGAAAAAGTTTTTGAAAGCATACTTTCGAGCTTCTGGACCGAAATAGAAGCCCACTTGACTTGAAGACTGAAAGAGTAGCCGAGACCGCCTTACGTGCAACGTGATTTTGACTAACTTCGGCTCGATTTTCCGGAACTAAGGGAATATATTCCAGTTCTGAGGACTCTAAACTAATTCCTGATGGCCTTGGTTTGCAGTAAAATGGACCCAGCAAAACTTTTTGAACGCTAAATTTCGAGCTTCTGGGCCAAAATATAGCCCCCCATTACTTTAACACTGAAAGAGTAGCCGAGACCGCCTTACGCGTATCGTGATTTTGACCAACTTCGGGTTAATTTCCCGGAACTTGGGGGATATTTTCCAGTTCCGGGGACTCTCAACTAACTCCTGCTTGTCTTGGTTTACAGTGAAATGGACACAGCGAAAGTTTTTGAAGGCTCACTCTCGAGCTTCTGGGCCGAAATGGAGGCCCATTTTACTTTAAGACTGAAAGAGTAAGCGAGACCGTCTTGAGCGAATCGTGATTTTGACCAATTTCGCGTTTATTTCCCGAAACTTGGCGGATATATTCCAGTCAAAGGGACTCTAAAGTAACTCCTGATGGCCTTGGTTTTCAGTGAAATGGACAGGGCACAACTTTGGAGCTTCTGGGCAGAAATATAGCGCCACTTTACTTTAAGACTGAAAGAGTAGATGAGACCGCCTTACGCGCATCGTAATTTTGACGAACTTCGAATGGATTTCCCGGAACTTGGGGGATATTTTGCAGTCCCTTGGACGCTAAACTAAGTCCTGATGGCCTTGTTTTGAAGTAAAATGGACACAACAAAACTTTTTTGAACGCTCACTTTCTAGCTTGTGGACCGAAATATCGCCACACTTCACTTTAGGAGTGACACAGCAGCCGAGACCACGTTACGCGCATCATGAACTTGATCAACTTCGGCTCGATTTCCCGGGACTTGGGAGATATTCTCCAGTCCCGGGAACTCTAAACTAACTTCTGATGGCCTTGGTTTGCACTGAAAGTGACAGAGCAAAACTTTTTAAACACTCACTTTGGAGCTTCTGGGCTGAAATATTGCCCCACTTCACTTTAAGACTAAAAGAGTAGCCGAGACCACCTTACGCACATCGTGATTTTGACCAACTTCGGCTCGACTTACGGGAACTTGGGGGATATTTTCCAGTCCCGAGGACTCTTAAGTAACCCCTGATAGCCTTGGTTTGCATTGAAATGGATACAGCAAAACTTTTTGAACGCTCACTTTTGAGCTTCTGGGCCGAAATATAGCCCCACTTCACTTTAAGACTGAAAGAGTAGCCGAGACCGTCTTACGCGCATCGTGATTTTGACCAACGTCTTCTCTATTTTCCGGAACTTGCGGGATATATTCCATTTCCGCGGGCTCTAAACTCCTGATGGCCTTGGTTTTCAGTGAAATGGACAAAGGAAAGCTTTTTGAACACTCTCTTTGTAGCTTCTCGGCCGAAATAGAATCCCACTTCACTTTCAGACTGAAATAGTAGCTGAGACCGCCTCACGCGCATCGTGAGTTAGACCAAGTTCAGCTCGATTTCACGCAACTTTTGGGATATTTTCCAGTCCGGGGGACTCGAAACTAACTCCGGATGACCTTGGTTTGCACTGAAATGCGCACAGCATAACTTTTTGAACGCCCACTTTGGAGCTTCTGGGCCGAAATATAGCCCCTCTTCACTTTAAGACTGAAAGAGTAGCCGAGATCGCCTTACGCGCATGGTGATTTTGACCATCCTCGGATCGATTTCTTGGAACTTGGGGGATATTTTCCAGTCCCGGGGACTCTAAACTAACTCCCGATCGCCTTGCTTTGCATTGAAATGGACAGAGCAAAACTTTTTGAACGCTCACTTTCGAGCTTGTGGGCCGAAATATAGCCACACTTTACTTTAAAACTGAAAGAGTAGCCGGGACCGCAGTGCTCGCATCGTGACTTTGACAAAGTTCGGGTCGATATTCCGGAACTTGGGGGATATTTTCCACTCCCAGGAACTCTAAACTAACTCCTGATGGCCTTGGTTTGCAGTGAAATTGACACAGCAAAACTTTTTGAACGCTCACTTTCGGGCTTCTGGCCCGAAATATAGCCCCACTTCACTTTAAGACAGAAAGAGTAGCCAAGACCACTTTAGGGGCATCGTGATCTTGACCAACCTCGGCTCAATTTCCCGGACCTTCGGGGATATTTTCTTTTCCCGGGGACGCGAAACTGACTCCTGATGGCCTTGGTTTGCAGTGAAATGAACACAGCAAAACTTTTTGAACGCTCACTTTCGGGCTTCTGGCCCGAAATATAGCCCCACTTCACTTTAAGACTGAAAGAGTAGCCGAGACTACCTTACGCAAATCGTGATTTTGACCAACTTCGGCTCGATTTCCCGGAAGTTGGGGGATATTTTCCAGTCCCGGGGACTCTAAACTAGCTCCTGATGGCTTTGGTTTGCAGTGAAATAAACACAGGCAAACTTTTTGAACGCTCACTTTCAAGCTCCTGGGCAGGAATAAAGCCTCACTTCACTTTAAGACTGAAACAGTAAGCGAGACCGCCTAACGCGCACCGTGATTTTGACCAACTTCGGCTAAATTTCCCTGAACTTGGGGGATATTTTCCAGTCCCGAAGACTCTTAAGTAACCCCTGAGGGCCTTCGTTTGCATTGAAGTGGATACAGCAAAACTTTTTGAAGCTCACTTTTGAGCTTCTGGGTCGAAATATAGCCCCACCACTTTAAGACTGAAAGACTAGCCAAGATCGTCTTCCGCGCATCGTGATTTTGACCAACGTCTTCTCGATTTTGCGGAACTTGGGAAATATATTGCAGTCCCGGGGACTCTAAACTAACTGCTGATGGCCTTGGTTTGCAGTGAAATGGACACAGCACATTTTTTTGAACGCTCACTTTCGAGCTTCTGGGCCGAAATATAGCGCTACTTCACTTTAAGACTGAAAGAGTAGCCGAGACCGCCTTACGCACATCGTAATTTTGACCAACTTCGGCTCGATTTCCCGGAAGCTAGCGAATATTTTCAATTCCCGGGGAAGCTAGACTAACTTCCGATGGCCTTAGTTTGGAGTTAAATGGAAAGAGCAAAACTTTTTGAACGCTTACTTTCGAGCTTATGGGTCGAAATATAGCCCCACTTATCTTTAAGACTGAAAGAGTAGCCGAGACCGCCTTACGCGCATCGTGATTTTGGGATACTTGGGCTCGATTTCCCGCAAATAGGGGGATATTTTCCAGTCCCGGGGACTCTAAACTAACTCCTGATGGCCTTGGTTTGCAGTGAGATGGACACAGGAACACTTTTTGAACGTGCACTTTCGAGCTTGCTGGCCGAAATATAGCCCTACTTCTTTTTAAGACTGAAAGAGTAGGCGGGGGCGCCTTACGCGCATTGTGATTTTGAGGATCTTCGGCTCGATCTGGCGAAACTTGGGAGATATTTTCCAGTCCCAAAGTCTCTAAACTCACTGCTGATTGTCTAAGATGTGAGTGAAATAGAGACAAAAATATTTGAAGCCTTAGTTTCGAGCTTCTGGAGTTAAATCTAAGCCCACTTTACCTTAAGACTGAAAGAGTAGCCGAGATCCCCTTAAGCGCATCGTGATTTTGACTAGCTTCGGGTGGATTTCCCGTAACTTGGGGGATATTTCCAGTCCCTTGGACGCTAAACTAAGTCGTGATGGCCTTGTTTTGCAGTAAAATGGACACAGCAAAACTTTTTAAACACTCAGTTTCGAGCTTCTGGGCCGAAATATTGCCCCACTTCACTTTAAGACTGAAAGACTAGCCGAGACCGCCGTACGCGCGTCGTGATTTTCACCAACTTCGGTTAAATTTCCCGGAGCTTGGGGGATATTTTCCAGTCCCGGGGACTCTAAACTGACCCCCGACGTCCTTGGTCTGCAGTAAAATGGACACAGGAAAACTTTTTGAACGCTCACTTTTGAGCTTCTGGGCCGAAATATAGCTCCACTTCACTTTAAGAGTGAAAGAGTAGCCGAGACTGCCTTACGCGCCTCGTAATTTTGACCAACTTCGGCTCGATTTCCCGGAACTTGGGGGATATTTTCCAGTCCCGCGGACTCTAAAGTAACTCCTGATGGCCTTGTTCTGCAGTGAAATGGACACAGCACAACTTTTTGAACGCTCACTTTCTAGCTTCTGGGCGGAAATTTGCCCCAGTTGACTTTAAGAATGAAAGAGTAACCGGGACCGCGTTACGCGCATCGTGATTTTGACCAACTTTGGCTCGATTTCCCGGGAATTGGGGGATATTTTCCGGTACCAGGGTTTCTAAACTAACTCCTGATTGCCTTGGTTTGCAGTAAAATGGACACAGCACAACTTTTTTAACGCTCACGTTTGAGCTTCTGGGCCGAAGCATAGCCCTACTTCACTTTAAGACTGAAAGACTAGCCGAGACCGCCTTACGCGCATCGTGATTTTGGGCTACTTCGGCTCGATTTCCTGGAACTTGGGAGATAATTCCCAGACCCGGGCACTCTAAACTAATTCCTGATGGCCTTGGTTTTCAGTGAAATGGACACAGCCAAGCTCTTTCAACGTTCACTTTCGAGCTTCTGGGCCGAAATATAGCCCCACTTCACTTTAAGACTGAAAGAGTAGCCGGGACCGCCTTACGCGCATGGTAATTTTGTCGAACTTCGGCTTGATTTCCTGGGACTTGGGGGATATTTTCCAGTGCCGCAAGCTCTAAACTAACTCCTGAATGCCTTGGTTTTTAGTGAAATGGACACAGGTAAAAGGGGCGCACGCTAGGTTTCCAGGTTGTAGGCCGAAATATAGCCCCACTTTATTTTAAGACTGAAAGTGTACACGAAACCGCCTTAAGCGCATCGAAATTTTTAGCCACTATCGCTCGATCTTGATGGCCTTAGTTTTCAGTAAAATGGTCACAGGTAACAGGAGCGCACGCTCGGTGTCGAGCTTCTAGGCCGAAATGTTGCCCCAGTTCATTTTAAGACTGAAAGAGTAAAGGAAACTGCCGTAGGCTTATTGTAATTTTAAGAAAGTATGGCTCAATTTGCCGAAACTTGCAGGATAGCTTCCAGTCTCGAGGATTCTAAACTATCTCCTGATGGACTTAGTTCTTAGTGAAATGGACACAGGTAAAAGGAGAACACGCTCGGTGTCGAGCTTGTAGAACCGAAATATAGCCCCACTTCATTTTCGGAGTAAACGAGTAGCCGAGACCGCCTTACGCGCATCGTGATTTGGAGCATCTTTGGCTCGATTTGCCGGAATTCGGGGAATATTTTCCAGTCCCGAGGACTCTATGGTAACTCCTGATGAACTTAGTTTTCAGGGATATGTACACAGGCAAAAGGAGCGCACGCTCGGTGTCGAGCTTGTCGGCCGAAATATAGCCCCACTTCATTTTAAGACTGAAAGAGTAGCCGAGACCGCCTTACGCGCATCGTGATTTTGAGCAACTTTGGCTCGATCTGCCAGAATTTGGGAAATATTTTCCAGTCCCAAGGACTCTAAACTAACTCCTGATGGCCTAAGGTGTCAGTGAAATGGACACAGGTAAAATTAGCGCACGCCCGGTCTCGAGCTTCTAGGTCGAAATATAGCCACCCTTAATTTTAAGACTTAAAGAGTAGCCGAGACCGCGTTACGCGCATCGTGATTTTGGGCCACTTTTGCTCGATTTCCCGGAGGTTGGCGAGTAATTTAAAGTCCCGAGGACGCTAAACTAACTCCCGATGACCTTGATTTGCAGTTTAATGAACACAACAAAACATTCTGAACGCTCACCTTCGAGGTTCAGTGCCGAAATATAGCCCTACTTAAATTTAAGACTGAAAGAATAGCCGAGAGCCCGGTACGCGCATCTTAATTTTCATCAACTTGGGCGGCATTTCCTGGAACTTGGAGAATATTTTCCAGTCCCGGGGACTCTAAACTAACTCCTGATGGCCTTGGTTTGCAGTGAAATGGACACAGCAAAACTTTTTGAACGCTCACTTTCGAGCTTGTGGGCCTAAATATAGCCACACTTCACTTTAAGACTGAAACAGTAGCCGAGACCGCGTTACGCGCATCGTAATTTTGATCAACTTCTGCTCGCCTTCCTGGAACTTGGGGAATATTTTCCAGTCCCGGGGTCTCTAAACTAAGTCCGGACGGCTATGGTTTGCAGTGAAATTCACACAGCACAAGTTTTTGAACGCACACTTTCGAGCTTCTAGGCCAAAATATAGTCCCACATCACTTACGACTTAAAGAGTAGCCGAGACCGCCTTACGCGCATCGTGATTTTGACAAACTTCGGGTGGAGTTCCCGGAACTTGGGGGATATTTTCCAGTCCCTTGGACGCTAAACTAGGTGCCGTGGCCTTGTTTTGCAGTGAAATGGACACAGCAAAGCTTTTTGAACGCTCACTTTCGAGCTTGTGGGCCGAAATATAGCCATACTTCACTTTAAGACTGAAACAGTAGCCGAGACCACGTTTCGGGCATCGTGATTTTGATCAACTTCGGCTCGATTTCCTGGAACTTGCGAAGTATTTTCCAGCCCCGGGGACTCTAAACTAACTCGTGCTGGTCTTGGTTTGGAGTGTAACGGAAACAGAAAAAGTTTTTGAACGCATACTTTCGAGCTTCTGGACCGAAATAGAAGCGCACTTCACTTGAAGACTGAAAGAGTAGCCGAGACCGCCTTACGTGCATCGTGATCTTGAGCAACTTCGGCTCGATTTGCCGGAACTAAGGGGATATATTCCAGTTCTGAGGACTCTAAACTAATTCCTGATGGCCTTGGTTTGCAGTAAAATGGACCCAGCAAAACTTTTTGAACGCTCACTTTCGAGCTTCTGGGCCAAAATATAGCCCCCCATTACTTTAACACTGAAAGAGTAGCCGAGACCGCCTTACGCGCATCGTGATTTTGACAAACTTCGGGTTGATTTCCCGGAACTTGGGGGATATTTTCCAGTCCCGGCGACTCTCAACTAACTCCTGCTTGTCTTGGTTTGCAGTGAAATGGACACAGCGAAAGTTTTTGAAGGCTCACTCTCGAGCTTCTGGGCCGAAATGGAGGCCCATTTTACTTTAAGACTGAAAGAGTAGGCGAGACCGTCTTGAGCGAATCGTGATTTTGACCAATTTCGCGTTTATTTCCCGAAACTTGGGGGATATATTCCAGTCAAAGGGACTCTAAAGTAACTCCTGATGGCCTTGGTTTTCAGTGAAATGGACAGAGCACGACTTTGGAGCTTCTGGGCAGAAATATAGCGCCACTTTACTTTAAGACTGAAAGAATAGATGAGACCGCCTTACGCGCATCGTAATTTTGACGAACTTCGAATGGATTTCCCGGAACTTGGGGGATATTTTGCAGTCCCTTGGACGCTAAACTAAGTCCTGATGGCCTTGTTTTGAAGTAAAATGGACACAACAAAACTTTTTAAACACTCACTTTGGAGCTTCTGGGCCGAAATATTGCCCCACTTCACTTTAAGACTGAAAGAGTAGCCGAGACCACGTTACGCACATCGTGATTTTGACCAACTTAGGCTCAATTTACCGGAACTTCGGGAATATTTTCCAGTCCCGAGGACTCTTAAGTAACCCCTGATGGCCTTGGTTTGCATTGAAATAGATACAGCAAAACATTTTTGAACGCTCACTTTTGAGCTTCTGGGTCGAAATATAGCCCCACTTCACTTTAAGACTGAAAGAGTAGCCGAGACCGTCTTACGCGCATCGTGATTTTGACCATTCTCGGATCGATTTCTCGGAACTTGGGGGATATTTTCCAGTCCCGGGGACTCTAAACTAACTCCTGATCGCCTTGCTTTGCATTGAAATGGACAGAGGAAAACTTTTTGAACGCTCACTTTCGAGCTTGTGAGCCGAAATATAGCCACACTTTACTTTAAGACTGAAACAGTAGCCGAGACCGAATTTCGCGCATCGTGATTTTGACCAACTTCGGCTTGAGTTGCGAGAACTTAAAAGATATTTTCTAGTCCCGGGCACTCTAAACTAACTCATGATGGCCTTGTTTTTCAGTGAAATTCAGAGAGGAAAACTTTTTGAACGCTCACTTTCGAGCTTCTGGAACGAAATATCGCCCTACTTCACTTTAAGACTGAAAGAGTAGCCGAGACCACATTACGCGAATCGTTATTTTGACCAACTTCGTCTCGATTTCGCGGAACTTGGGGGATATTTTCCAGTTCCGGGGACTGTAAACTACTTCCTGAGGGCCTTGCTTTGCAGTGAAATGGGCACAGCATAACTTTTTGAACCGTAACTTTCGAAATTCTGGGCCGAAATATAGCCCCACTTCACTTTAAGACTGAAATAGTAGCCGAGACCGCCTTAGACGCATCGTGATTATGACCAACTTCGGCTTGAGTTGCCAGAACTTAAGGGATATTTTCCAGTCCCGTGGACTCTAAACTAACTCATGATGGCCTTGGTTTTCAGTTAAATTGAGAGAGCAAAACTTTTTGAACGCTCACTTTCGAGCTTCTGGGCCGAAATATACAGCCACGTCACTTTAAGACTAAACGAGTAGCCGAGACTGCTTTACGCGCATCGTGATTTTGACAAACTTCGGCTCGATTTCCCGGGACTTGGGGGATATTTTGATGTCCCGGACACTGTAAACAATCTGCTGATGTGGCTTGGTTTGCGGTGAAATGGACAACAAAACTTTTTGAACTTTCACTTTCTAGCTTCTGGGCCGAAATATAGCCCCAGTTCACTTTAAGAATGATAGAGTAGCCGAGACCGCCCTACGCGCATCGTGATTTTGAGAACATTCGGCTCGATTTCCCCGAACTTGGGCGATATTTTCCAGTCCCGAGGAGTCTAAACTAACTCCTGATGGCCTTGGTTTGTAGTGAAATGAACACAGCAAAACTTTTTGAACGCTCACTTTCGAGCTTCTGGGCCGAAATATACAGCCACGTCACTTTAAGACTAAACGAGTAGCCGAGACTGCTTTACGCGCATCGTGATTTTGACAAACTTCGGCTCGATTTCCCGGGACTTGGGGGATATTTTGATGTCCCGGACACTGTAAACAATCTGCTGATGTGGCTTGGTTTGCGGTGAAATGGACAACAAAACTTTTTGAACTTTCACTTTCTAGCTTCTGGGCCGAAATATAGCCCCAGTTCACTTTAAGAATGATAGAGTAGCCGAGACCGCCCTACGCGCATCGTGATTTTGACAACATTCGGCTCGATTTCCCCGAACTTGGGCGATATTTTCCAGGCCCGAGGACTCTAAACTAACTCCTGATGGCCTTGGTTTGCAGTGAAATGAACACAGGAAAACTTTTTGAACTTTCAGTTTCAGCTTCTCGGCGGAAATATAGCCCCAGTTCACTTTAAGAATGAAAGAGTAGCCGAGACCGCCTTACGCGCATCGTGATTTTGACAAAATTCGGCTCGATTTCCCCGAACTTGGGCGATATTTTCCAGTCCCGAGGAGTCTAAACTAACTCCTGATGGCCTTGGTTGGAAGTGAAATGAACGCAGTAACAGTTTTTGAACACTTATTTTCGAGCTTCTGGGATGAAATATAGCCCCACTTCACTTTAAGACTGAAAGAGTAGGCGAGACCGCCTTACGCGTATCGTGATTTTGAGCAACTTTCGCTCGATTTTCTAGAATTTTGGCGATATTTTCAAGTCCCGGGGACCCTAAACTAACTCCTGATGGCCTTGGTTTGGAGTGAAGTGGACGCACGAAAACTTTTTGAACGCTCAGTTCCGAGCTTCTTGGCCGAAATACAACCGTATTTCACTTTAAAACTGAAATAGTAGCCGAGACCGCCTTACGAGCATCGTGATTTTGACCAAGTTCAGCTCGATTTCCCGGAACTTGGGGGATATTTTCCAGTCCGGGGGACTTTAAACTAACTCCTGATTGCCTTGGTTTGCGGTTAAATGCACGAAGCGTAACTTTTTAAAGCGTCACTTTCCAGCTTCGAAGTTGGTCAAAATAACGGTGCCTATTAGGCGGTCTCGCTTACTGTTTCAGTCTTAAAGTGAAGTGAGGCTTTATTCCTGCCCAGGAGCTTGAAAGTGATTGTTCAAAAAGTTTCCCTGTGTTTATTTCACTGCAAACCAAAGCCATCAGGAGCTAGTTTAGAGTCCCCGGGACTGGAAAATATCCCCCAACTTCCGGGAAATCGAGCCGAAGTTGGTCAAAATCACGATTTGCGTAAGGTAGTCTCGGCTACTCTTTCAGTCTTAAAGTGAAGTGGGGCTATATTTCGGCCCACAAGCTCGAAAGTGAGCGTTCAAAAAGTTTCGCTGTCTTCATATCACTGAAAACCAAGACAATCAGGAGTTAGTTTAGAGTCCCTGGGACTGGAAAATATCCCCCACATTCCGGCAAATCGAGCCGAAGTTGGTCAAAATCACGGTGCGCTTAAGGAGGTGTGGGCTACTCCTTCAGTCTTAAAGTGAAGTGTGGCTATATTTCGGCCCACAAGCTCGAAAGTGAGCGTTCAAAAATTTTTATCTGTCCATTTCATTGCAAAGCAAGGCGATCACGAGTTAGTTTAGAGTCCCCGGGACTGGAAAATATCCCCCAAGTTCCGAGAAATCGATCCGAAAATGGTCAAAATCACGATGCGCGTAAGGCGATCTCGGCTATTCTTTCAGTCTTAAAGTGAAGTGGGGCTATATTTCGGCCCAGAAGCTCCAAGGTGGGCGTTCAAAAAGTTAAGCTGTGCGCATTTCAGTGCAAACCAAGGCCATCCGGACTGGAAAATATCCCAAAAGTTGCGTGAAATCGAGCTGAACTTGGTCTAACTCACGATGCGCGTGGTGCGGTCTCGGCTAGTATTTCAGTGTGAAAGTGAGGTGGGATTCTATTCCGGCCCAGAAGCTACAAAGAGAGTGTTCAAAAAGCTTTCCTTTGTCCATTTCACTGAAAACCAAGGCCATCAGGAGTTAGTTTAGATTCCGCGGAAATGGAATATATCCCCCAAGTTACGGGAAACCGACCCGAAGTTCGTCAAAATCACGAATTGCGCAAGACGGTCTCGGCTACTCTTTCAGTCTTAAACTAAAGTGGGGCTATATTTCGGTCCAGAAGCTCGAGAGTGAGCGTTCAAAAGTTTCGCTGTCTCCTTTTCACTGAAAACCAAGACAATCAGGAGTTAGTTTAGAGTCCCCGGGACTGGAAAATATCCCCCACGTTCCGGCAAATCGAGCCGAAGTTGGTCAAAATCACGGTGCGCTTAAGGCGGTGTCGGCTACTCCTTCAGTCTTAAAGTGAAGTGGGGCTCTATTTCGGCCCACAAGCTCACAGCTCAAAAAAAATTACTGTGTCTATTTCACTGCAAACCAAGGCTATCAGGAGTTAGTTTAGAGTCCCCGGGAGTGGAATGTATTTCCCAAGTTCCGGAAAATCGACAAAACGTTGGTCAAAATCACGATACGCGTAAGACGGTCTCGGCTACTCTTTCAGTCTTAAAGTGAAGTGGGGCTATATTTCGGCCCAGAAGCTCAAAAGTGAGCGTTCAAAAAGTTTTGCTGTATCCATTTCAATGCAAACCAAGGCCATCAGGGGCTACTTAACAGTCCTCGGGACTGGAAAATATCCCCCAAGTTCCGGTAAATCGAGCCGAAGTTGGTCAAAATCACGATGTGCGTAAGGTGGTCTCGGCTACTCTTTCAGTCTTAAAGTGAAGTGGGGCAATATTTCGGCCCAGAAGCTCCAAAGTGAGTGTTTAAAAAGTTTTGCTCTGTCACTTTCAGTGCAAACCAAGGCCATCAGAAGTTAGTTTAGAGTTCCCGGGACTGGAGAATATGCCCCAAGTCCCGGGAAATCGAGCCGAAGTTGATCAAATTCATGATGCGCGTAACGTGGTCTCGCCTACTGTGTCAGTCCTAAAGTGAAGTGTGGCTATATTTCGGCCCACAAGCTAGAAAGTGAGCGTTCAAAAAGTTTTGTTGTGTCCGTTTTACTTCAAACCAAGGCCATCAGGACTTAGTTTAGCGTCCAAGGGACTGCAATATATACCCCAAGTTCCGGGAAATCCATTCGAAGTTCGTCAAAATTACGATGCGCGTAAGGCGCTCTCATCTACTCTTTCAGTCTTAAAGTAAAGTGGGGCTATATTTCTGCCCAGAAGCTCCATGGTTGTGCTCTGTCCATTTCACTGAAAACTAAGGCCATCAGGAGTTACTTTAGAGTCCCTTTGACTGGAATATATCCCCCAAGTTTCGGGAATTGGACGCGAAATTGGTCAAAATCACGATTCGCTCAAGACGGTCTCGCCTCCTTTTTCAGTCTTAGAGTAAAATGGGGGTCTATTTCGGCCCAGAAGCTCGAGAGTGATCCTTCAAAAACTTTCGCTGTGTCCATTTCACTGCAAACCAAGACAAGCAGGAGTTAGTTGAGAGTCCCCGGGACTGGAAAATATCCCCCAAGTTCCGGGAAATCAACCCGAAGTTTGTCAAAATCACGATGCGCGTAAGTCGGTCTCGGCTACTCTTTCAGTGTTAAAGTAATGGGGGGCTATATTTTGGCCCAGAAGCTCGAAAGTGAGCGTTCAAAAAGTTTTGCTGGGTCCATTTTACTGAAAACCAAAGCCATCAGGAATTAGTTTAGAGTCCTCAGAACTGGAATATATCCCCTTAGTTCCGGCAAATCGAGCCGAAGTTGCTCAAAATCACGATGCACGTAAGGCGGTCTCGGCTATTCTTTCAGTCTTAAAATTAAGGGGGGCTATATTTCGACCCAGAAGCTCGAGACCGGGCGTGCGCTAATTTTACCTGTGTCCATTTCACTGACATCTTAGGTCATCAGGAGTTAGTTTAGTGTCCTTGGGACTGGAAAATATTTCCCAAACTCTGGCAGATCGAGCCAAAGTTGCTCAAAATCACGATGCGCGTAAGGCGGTCTCGGCTACTCTTTCAGTCTTAAAATGAAGTGGGGCTATATTTCGGCCGACAAGCTCAACACCGAGCGTGCGCTCCTTTTGCCTGTGTACATATCACTGAAAACTAAGTTCATCAGGAGTTAGCATAGAGTCCTCGGGACTGGAAAATATTCCCCGAATTCCGGCAAATCGAGCCAAAGATGCTCAAAATCACGATGCGCGTAAGGCGGTCTCGGCTACTCGTTTACTCCGAAAATGAAGTGGGGCTATATTTTGGCTCTACAAGCTCGTCACCGAGCGTGCTCTCCTTTTACGTGTGTCCATTTCACTAAGAACTAAGTCCATCAGCAGATAGTTTAGAATCCTTGAGACTGGAAGCTATCCTCCAAGTTTCGGCAAATTGAGCCATACTTTCTTAAAATTACGATAAGCCTACGGCAGTTTCCTTTACTCTTTCAGTCTTAAAATGAACTGGGGCAACATTTCGGCCTAGAAGATCGACATCGAGCGTGCGCTCCTGTTACCTGTGACCATTTTACTGCAAACTAAGGCCATCAAGAGTTAGGGTAGAGTCCCCGGGACTGGAAAATATCCCCCAAGTTTTGGCAGATCGACCGATAGTGGCTAAAAATTTCGATGCGCTTAAGGCGGTTTCGTGTACACTTTCAGTCTTAAAATAAAGTGGGGCTATATTTCGGCCTACAACCTGGAAACCTAGCGTGCGCTCCTTTTACCTGTGTCCATTTCACTAAAAACCAAGGCATTCAGGAATTAGTTTAGAGCTTCCGGGACTGGAAAATATCCCCCAAGTCCCAGGAAATCAAGCCGAAGCTCGACAAAATTACCATGCGCGTAAGGCGGTCCCGGCTACTCTTTCAGTCTTAAAGTGAAGTGGGGTTATATGTCGGCCCAGAAGCTCGAAAGTGAACGTTGAAAGAGCTTGGCTGTGTCCATTTCACTGAAAACCAAGGCCATCAGGAATTAGTTTAGAGTGTCCGGGACAGGGAATTATCTCCCAAGTTCCGGGAAATCGAGCCGAAGTAGCATAAAATCACGATGGGCGTAAGGCGGTCTCGGCTAGTCTTTCAGTCTTAAAGTGAAGTAGGGCTATGCTTCGGCCCAGAAGCTCAAACGTGAGCGTTCAAAAAGTTGTGCGGTGTCCATTTCACTGCAAACCAAGGCAATCAGGAGTTAGTTTAGAGTCCCCGGTACCGGAAAATATCCCCCATTTCCCGGGAAATCGAGCCAAAGTTGGTCAAAATCACGATGCGCGTAAGGCGGTCCCGTTACTCTTTCATTCTTAAAGTCAACTAGGGCAATATTTCCGCCCAGAAGCTCGAAAGTGAGCGTTCAAAAAGTTGTGCTGTGTCCATTTTACTGCAGACCAAGGACGTCGGGGGTCAGTTTAGAGTCTCCGGGACTGGAAAATATCCCCCAAGTTCCGGGAAATCGAGCCGAAGTTGGTCAAAATCACGACGCGCGTACGGCGGTCTCGGCTACTCTTTCAGTCTTAAAGTGAAGTGGGGATATATTTCGCCCCAGAAGCTCGAAACTGAGTGTTTAAAAAGTTTTGCTGTGTCCATTTCACTGCAAAACAAGGCCATCACGACTTAGTTTAGCGTCCAAGGGACTGGAAATATCCCCCAAGTTACGGGAAATCCACCCGAAGTTAGTCAAAATCACGATCCGCTTAAGGGGGTCTCGGCTACTCTTTCAGTCTTAAGGTAAAGTGCGCTTAGATTTAACTCCAGAAGCTCGAAAGTAAGGCTTCAAAAATTTTTGTCTCTATTTCACTCACATCTTAGACAATCAGGAGTGAGTTTAGAGACTTTGGGACTGGAAAATATCTCCCAAGTTTCGCCAGATCGAGCCGAAGATCCTCAAAATCACAATGCGCGTAAGGCGCTCCCGCCTACTCTTTCAGTCTTAAAAAGAAGTAGGGCTATATTTCGGCCAGCAAGCTCGAAAGTGCGCGTTCAAAAAGTGTTCCTGTGTCCATTTCACTGGAAACCAAGGCCCTCAGGGGTTAGTTTAGAGTCCTCGGGACTGGAAAATATCCCCCTATTTCCGGGAAATCGAGCCGAAGAATCCCAAAATCACGATGCGCGTAAGGTGGTCTCGGCTACTCTTTCAGTCTTAAAGTTAAGTGGGGCTATATTTCGACCCATAAGCTCGAAAGTGGGCGTTCAAAAAGTTTTGCCGTGTCCATTTCACTGCAAACTAAGGCCATCGGAAGTTAGTTTAGCTTCCCCGGGAATTGAAAATATTCGCCAACTTCCGGGAAAACGAGCCGAAGTTGGTCAAAATTACGATGCGCGTAAGGCGGTGTCGGCTACTCTTTCAGTCTTAAAGTAAAGTAGGGCTATATTTCGGCCGAGAAGCTCGAAAGTGAGCGTTCAAAAAAATGTGCTGTGTCCATTTCACTGCAAACCAAGGCCATCAGCAGTTAGTTTAGAGTCCCCGGGACTGGAATATATCCCGAAAGTTCCGGGAAATCGAACGGAAGTTGGTCAAAATCACGATGCGCGTAAGACGCTCTCGGCTACTCTTTCAGTCTTAAAGTTAAGTGGGGCTATATTTCGGCCCAGAAGCTCGAAAGTGACCCTTTAAAAGTTACGCTTTTTGCATTTAACTGCACACCAAGGCCATCAGGAGTTAGTTCAAAGTCCCCCGGAGTGGAAAATATCCCCCAAGTTCCGGGAAGTCGAGCTGAACTTGGTCAAAATCACGATGCTCGTAAGGCGGTCTCGGCTACTATTTCAGTCTTAAAGTAAAGTACGGTGGTATTTCGGCCCAGAAGCTCGAAACTGAGCGTTCAAAAAGTTTCCCTGCGTCCACTTCACTGCAAACCAAGGCCATCAGGAGTTAGTTTAGAGTCCCCGGGACTTGAAAATATCGCCAAAATTCTAGAAAATCGAGCGGAAGTTCCTAAAAATCACGATGCGCGTAAGGCGGTCTCGCCTACTTTTTCAGTCTCAAAGTGAAGTGGGGCTATATTTCATCCCAGAAGCTCGAAAATAAGCCTTCAAAAAGTGTTACTGTGTTCATTTGACTGCAAACCAAGGCCATCAGGAGTTAGTTTAGACTCCTCGGGACTGGAAAATATCGCCCAAGTTCGGGGAAATGGAGCCGAATTTTGTCAAAATCACGATGCGCGTAAGGCGGTCTCGGCTACTCTTTCATTCTTAAAGTGAACTGGGGCTATATTTCGGCCCAGAAGCTAGAAAGTGAAAGTTCAAAAAGTTTTGCTGTGTCCATTTCACCGCAAACCAAGCCAGATCAGCAGATTGTTTACAGTCTCCGGGACGTCAAAATATCCCCCAAGTCCCGAGAAATCGAGCCGAATTTTGTCAAAATCACGATGCGCGTAAAGCAGTCTCGGCTACTCTTTTAGTCTCAAAGTGACGTGGCTGTATATTTCGGCCCAGAAGCTCGAAAGTGAGCGTTCAAAAAGTTTTGCTCTCTCAATTTAACTGAAAACCAAGGCCATCATGAGTTAGTTTAGAGTCCACGGGACTGGAAAATATCCCTTAAGTTCTGGCAACTCAAGCCGAAGTTGGTCAAAATCACGATGCGTCTAAGGCGGTCTCGGCTACTATTTCAGTCTTAAAGTGAAGTTGGGCTATATTTCGACCCAGAATTTCGAAACTAAGCGTTCAAAAAAATTTGCTGTGTCCATTTCACTGCAGACCAAGGCCATCAGGGGTTAGTTTAGAGTCCTTGGGACTTGAATATATCCCCGAAGTTTCGGGAAATCGAGCCGAAGTTGGTGAAAATCACGATGCGCGTAAGACGGTGTCGGCTACTCTTTCAGTCCTAAACTGAAGTGGGGCTATATTTCGGCTCAGAAGCCCAAAGGAGAGCGTTGAAAAAGTTTTGCTCTCTCCATTTCAATGCAAACCAAGGCAATCACGAGTTACTTAAGAGTCCCCGGTACCGGAAAATATTCCCCATTTCCCGGGAAATCGAGCGAAAGTTGGTCAAAATCACGATGCGCGTAAGGCGGTCTCGGCTATTCTTTCATTCTTAAAGTGAACTCGGGCTATATTTCGGCCCAGAAGCTCGAAAGTGAAAGTTCAAAAAGTTTTGCTGTGTCCATTTCACCGCGAACCAAGCCACATCAGGAGATAGTTTACAGTCTCCGGGACATCAAAATATCGCCCAAGTTCGGGGAAATCGAGCCGAAGTTTGTTAAAATCACGATGCGCGTAAAGCAGTCTCGGCTACTCTTTGAGTCTTAAAGTGACGTGGCTGTATATTTTGGCTCAGAAGCTCGAAACCGAGCATTCAAAAAGTTATGCTGTGCCCATTTGACTGCAAAGCAAGGCCCTCAGGAAGTAGTTTACAGTCCCCGGAACTGGAAAATATCCACCAAGTTCCGCGAAATCGAGACGAAGTTGGTCAAAATAACGATTCGCGTAAGGTGGCCTCGGCTACTCTTTCGGTCTTAAAGTGAAGTGGGGCTATATTTCGGCCCAGAAGCTCAAAAGTGAGCGTTCAAGTTTTGCTGTATCCATTTCAATGCAAACGAAGGCCATCAGCGATTACTTAAGAGTCTTGGGGACTGGAAAATATCCCCCAAGTTCAGGGAAATTTAGCCGAAGTTGGTCAAAATCACGGTGCGCGTTAGGCGGTCTCGCTTACTGTTTCAGTCTTAAAGTGAAGTGAGGCTTTATTCCTGCCCAGGAGCTTGACAGTGACGGTTCAAAAAGTTTGCCTGTGTTTATTTCACTGCCAACCAAAGCCATCAGGATTTAGTTTAGAGTTCCTGGGACTGGAAAATATCCCCAACTTCCGGGAAATCGAGCCGAAGTTGGTCAAAATCACGATGCCCCTAAAGTGCTCTCGGCTACTCTTTCTGTCTTAAAGTGACGTGGGGCTATATTTCGGGCCAGAAGCCCGAAAGTGAGCGTTCAAAAAGTTTTGCTTTGTCCATTTCACTGCAAACCAAGGCCATCAGGGGTTAGTTTAGAGTCCCCGGGACTGAAAAGTATTGCCCAAGTTCCAGGGAATCGAACCAAAGTTGACCAAAATCACGATGCGCGAAATGCGGTATCGGCTACTGTTTCAGTCTTAAAGTGAAGTGGGGCTATATTTCGGCCCAGAAGCCCGAAAGTGAGCGTTCAAAAAGTTTTGCTGTGTTCTTTGACTGAAAAACAAGGCCATCACGAGTTAGTTTAGCGTCCATGGGACTGGAAAATATTCCCCAAGTTCCGGTAAATCGAGCTGAAGTTGGTCAAAATGACGATGCTCCCAAAGCGGTCTCGGCTACCCTTTCAGTCTTAAAGTGAAGTGGGGCTCTATTTCTGTCCAGAAGCTCGAAAGTGAGCGTTCAAAAAGCTTTGCTGTGTGCATTTCACTGCAAACCAAAGCTATCAAAAGTTAGTTTAGGGTCCCCAAGAGTGGAAAATATTCCCCAAGTTCCGGGAAAGCGAGCCGAAGTTGATGAATATCACGATGCGCGAAATGCGGTCTCGGCTACTGTTTCAGTCTTAAAGTAAAGTGTGGCTATATTTCGGCCCACAAGCTCGAAAGTGAGCGTTCAAAAAGTTTTCCTCTGTCCATTTCAATGCAAAGCAAGGCGATCAGGAGTTAGTTTAGAGTCCCCGGGACTGGAAAATATCCCCCAAGTTCCGAGAAATCGATCCGAAAATGGTCAAAATCACGATGCGCGTAAGGCGATCTCGGCTACTCTTTCAGTCTTAAAGTGAAGTGGGGTTATATTTCGGCCCAGAAGCTCCAAAGTGGGCGTTCATAAAGTTATGCTGTGCGCATTTCAGTGCAAACCAAGGCCATCCAGAGTTAGTTTAGAGTCCCCCGGACTGGAAAATATCCCAAAAGTTGCGTGAAATCGAGCTGAACTTGGTCTAACCCACGGTGCGCGTGAGGCGGTCTCGGCTACTATTTCAGTCTGAAAGTGAAGTGGGATTCTATTTCGACCCAGAAGCTACAAAGAGAGTGTTCAAAAAGCTTTCCTTTGTCCATTTCACTGAAAACCAAGGCCATCAGGAGTTAGTTAAGAGCCCGCGGAAATGGATTATATCTCTCAAGTTCCGGGAAACCGACCCGAAGTTGGTCAAAATCACGATTTGCGCAAGACGGTCTCGGCTACTCTTTCAGTCTTAAAGTAAAGTGGGGCTATATTTCGGTCCAGAAGCTCGAGAGCGAGCCTTCAAAAAGTTTCGCTGTGTCCATGTCACTGAAAACCAAGACAATCAGGAGTTAGTTTAGAGTCCCCGGGACTGGAAAATATCCCCCACGTTCCGGCAAATCGAGCCGAAGTTGGTCAAAATCACGGTGCGCTTAAGGCGGTGTCGGCTACTCCTTCAATCTTAAAGTGAAGTGGGGCTCCATTTCGGCCCACAAGCTCAAAGCTCAAAAAAAATTACTGTTTCTTTTTCACTGCAAACCAAGGCTATCAGGAGTTAGTTTAGAGTCCCCGGGAGTGGAATGTATTTCCCAAGTTCCGGAAAATCGAGAAGACGTTGGTCAAAATCACGATGCGCGTAAGACGGTCTCGGCTACTCTTTCAGTCTTAAAGTGAAGTGGGGCTATATTTCGGCCCAGAAGCTCAAAAGTGAGCGTTCAAAAAGTTTTGCTGTATCCATTTCAATGCAAACCAAGGCCATCAGGGGTTACTTAAGAGTCCTCGCGACTGGAAAATATCCCCAAGTTCCGGTAAATCGAGCCGAAGTTGGTCAAAATCACGATGTGCGTAAGGTGGTCTCGGCTACTCTTTCAGTCTTAAAGTGAAGTGGGGCAATATTTCGGCCCAGAAGCTCCAAAGTGAGTGTTTAAAAAGTTTTGCTCTGTCACTTTCAGTGCAAACCAAGGCCATCAGAAGTTAGTTTAGAGTTCCCGGGACTGGAGAATATCCCCCAAGTCCCGGGAAATCGAGCCGAAGTTGATCAAATTCATGATGCGCGTAACGTGGTCTCGGCTACTGTGTCAGTCCTAAAGTGAAGTGTGGCTATATTTCGGCCCACAAGCTAGAAAGTGAGCGTTCAAAAAAGTTTTGTTGTGTCCATTTTACTTCAAAACAAGGCCTCAGGACTTAGTTTAGCGTCCAAGGGACTGCGAAATATCCCCCAAGTTCCGGGAAATCCATTCGAAGTTCGTCAAAATTACGATGCGCGTAAGGCGGTCTCATCTACTCTTTCAGTCTTAAAGTAAAGTGTGGCTATATTTCTGCCCAGAAACTCCAAAGTTGTGCTCTGTCCATTTCACTGAAAACCAAGGCCATCAGGAGTTACTTTAGAGTCCCTTTGACTGGAACATATCCGCCAAGTTTCGGGAAATAAACGCGAAATTGGTCAAAATCACGATTCGCTCAAGACGGTCTCGCCTACTCTTTCAGTCTTAAAGTCAAATGGGGTTCTATTTCGGCCCAGAAGCTCGAGAGTGAGCCTTCAAAAACTTTCGCTGTGTCCATTTCACTGCAAACCAAGACAAGCAGGAGTTAGTTGAGAGTCCCCGGGACTGGAAAATATCCCCCAAGTTCCGAGAAATCAACCCGAAGTTTGTCAAAATCACGATGCGCGTAAGGCGGTCTCGGCTACTCTTTCAGTGTTAAAGTAATGGGGGGCTATATTTTGGGCCAGAAGCTCGAAATTGAGCGTTCAAAAAGTTTTGCTGGGTTCTTTTACTGCAAACCAAGGCCATCAGGAATTAGTTTAGAGTCCTCAGAACTGGAATATATCCCCTTAGTTCTGGCAAGTCGAGCCGAAGTTGCTCAAAATCACGATGCACGTAAGGCGGTCTCGGCTACTCTTTCAGTCTTCAAGTGAAGTGCGCTTCTATTTCGGTCCAGAAGCTCCAAAGTATGCTTTCAAAAACTTTTTCTGTTTCCGTTTCACTGCAAACCAAGACCAGCACGAGTTAGTTTAGAGTCCCCGGGACTGGAAAATATTTCGCAAGTTCCGGGAAATCGAGCCGAAGTTGATCAAAATCACGATGCGCGAAACGTGGTCTCGGCTACTGTTTCAGTCTTAAAGTGAAGTATGGCTATATTTCGGCCCACAAGCTCGAAAGTGAGCGCTCAAAAAGCTTTGTTGTGTGCATTTCACTGCAAAACAAGGCCATCGGCACCTAGTTTAGCGTCCAAGGAACTGGAAAATATCCCCCAAGTTCCGGGAAATCCACCCGAAGTTTGTCAAAATCACGATGCGCGTAAGGCGGTCTCGGCTACTTTTTCAGTATTAAAGTAAAGTGGGCTATATTTCGGCCCAGAAGCTTGAAGGTGAGCGTTCAAAAAGTTTTGCTGTCTCCATTTCACTGCAAACCAAGGCCATCAAGAGTTAGTTTAGAGTCCCTGGGACTGGAAAATATCCCCCAAGTTCCGGAATATCGACCCGAAGTTGGTCAAAATCACGATGCGCGCACGCCGGTCTCGGCTACTCTTTAAGTCGTAAGTGATGGAGGACTATATTTCGGCCTAGAAGCTCGAAAGTGTGCATTCAAAAACTTGTGCTGTGTCAATTTCACTGCAAACCATGGCCATCAGGAGTTAGTTTAGAGTCCCCGGGACTGGAAAATATTCCCAAAGCTCCAGGAAAGCGAGCAGAAGTTGATCAAAATCACGATGCGCGTAACGCGGTCTAGGCTACTGTTTCAGTCTTAAAGTGAAGTGTGGCTATATTTAGGCCCACAAGCTCGAAAGTGAGCGTTCAAAAAGTTTTGCTGTGTACATTTCACTGCAAACCAAGGCCATCAGGAGTTAGTTTAGAGTCCCCGGGACTGGAAAATATTCTCCAAGTTCCAGGAAATGGCGCCGAAGTTGATGAAAATTACGATGCGCGTAACGGGCTCTCGGCTATTCTTTCAGTCTTAAATTTAAGTAGGGCTATATTTCGGCCCTGAAGCTCGAAGGTGAGCGTTCACAATGTTTTGCTGCTTTTCATTAAACTGCAAACCAACGTCATCGGGAGTTACTTTAGCGTCGCCGGGACTTTAAATTATTCGCCAACTTCCGGGAAATCGAGCAAAAGTGGCCCAAAATCACGATGCGCGTAAGGCGGTCTCGGCTCCTTTTTCAGTCTTAAAGTTAAGGGGGGCTATATTTCGACCCAGAAGCTCGAGACCGGGCGTGCGCTAATTTTACCTGTGTCCATTTCACTGACATTTTAGGCCATCAGGAGTTAGTTTAGTGTCCTTGGGACTGGAAAATATTTCCCAAATTCTGGCAGATCGAGCCAAAGTTGCTCAAAATCACGATGCGCGTAAGGCGGTCTCGGCTACTCTTTCAGTCTTAAAATGAAGTGGGGCTATATTTCGGCCGACAAGCTCAACACCGAGCGTGCGCTCCTTTTGCCTGTGTACATATCACTGAAAACTAAGTTCATCAGGAGTTAGCATAGAGTCCTCGGGAGTCGAAAATATTCCCCGAATTCCGGCAAATCGAGCCAAAGATGCTCAAAATCACGATGCGCGTAAGGCGGTCTCGGCTACTCGTTTACTCCGAAAATGAAGTGGGGTTATATTTCGGTTCTACAAGCTCGACACCGAGCGTGCTCTCCTTTTACCTGTGTCCATTTCACTAAGAAGTAAGTCCATCAGGAGATAGTTTAGAATCCTCGAGACTGGAAGCTATCCTCCAAGTTTCGGCAAATTGAGCCATACTTTCTTAAAATTACGATAAGCCTACGGCAGTTTCCTTTACTCTTTCAGTCTTAAAATGAACTGGAGCTACATTTCGGCCTAGAAGCTCGACACCGAGCGTGCGCTCCTGTTACCTGTGACCATTTTAATGAAAACTAAGGCCATCAAGATCGAGCCATAGTGGCTAAAAATTTCGATGCGCTTAAGGCGGTTTCGTGTACACTTTCAGTCTTAAAATAAGGTGGGGCTTTATTTCGGCCTACAACCTGGAAACCTAGCGTGCGCCCCTTTTACCTGTGTCCATTTCACTAAAAACCAAGGCATTCAGGAGTTAGTTTAGAGCTTGCGGCACTGGAAAATATCCCCCAAGTCCCAGGAAATCAAGCCTAAGTTCGACAAAATTACCATGCGCGTAAGGCGGTCCCCGCTACTCTTTCAGTCTTAAAGTGAAGTAGGGCTATATTTCAGCCCAGAAGCTGGAAAGTGAACGTTCAAAAAGTTTGGCTGTGTCCATTTCACTGAAAACCAAGGCCATCAGGAATTAGTTTAGAGTGCCCGGGACTGGGAATTATCTCCCAAGTTCCGGGAAATCGAGCCGAAGTAGCCCAAAATCACGATGCGCGTAAGGCGGTCTCGGCTACTCTTTCAGTCTTAAAGTGAAGTACGGCTATGCCTTGGCCCAGAAGCTCAAACGTGAGCGTTCAAAAAGTTGTGCTGTGTCCATTTCACTCCAGAACAAGGCCATCAGGAGTTACTTTAGAGTCCGCAGGACTGGAAAATATCCCCCAAGTTCCGGGAAATCGAGCCAAAGTTGGTCAAAATCACGACGCGCGTACGGCGGTCTCGGCTACTCTTTAAGTCTTAAAGTGAAGTGGGGCAATATTTCGGCCCAGAAGCTCGAAACTGAGTGTTTAAAAAGTTTTGCTGTGTCCATTTCACTGCAAAACAAGGCCATCACGACTTAGTTTAGCGTCCAAGGGACTGGAAATATCCCCCAAGTTACGGGAAATCCACCCGAAGTTAGTCAAAATCACGATCCGCTTAAGGGGGTCTCGGCTACTCTTTCAGTCTTAAGGTAAAGTGGGCTTAGATTTAACTCCAGAAGCTCGAAAGTAAGGCTTCAAAAATTTTTGTCTCTATTTCACTCACATCTTAGACAATCAGGAGTGAGTTTAGAGACTTTGGGACTGGAAAATATCTCCCAAGTTTCGCCAGATCGAGCCGAAGATCCTCAAAATCACAATGCGCGTAAGGCGCTCCCGCCTACTCTTTCAGTCTTAAAAAGAAGTAGGGCTATATTTCGGCCAGCAAGCTCGAAAGTGCGCGTTCAAAAAGTGTTCCTGTGTCCATTTCACTGGAAACCAAGGCCCTCAGGAGTTAGATTAGAGTCCCCGGAACTGGAAAATATCCCCCTATTTCCGGGAAATCGAGCCGAAGTATCCCAAAATCACGATGCGCGTAAGGCAGTCTCGGCTACTCTTTCAGTCTTAAAGTTAAATGGGGCTATATTTCGACCCATAAGCTCGAAAGTGAGCGTTCAAAAAGTTTTGCTGTGTCCATTTAACTGCAAACTAAGGCCATCGGAAGTTAGTTTAGCTTCCCCGGGAATTGAAAATATTCGCAAACTTCCGGGAAATCGAGCCGAAGTTGGTCAAAATTACGATGCGCGTAAGGCGGTGTCGGCTACTCTTTCAGTCTTAAAGTGAAGTAGGGCTATATTTCGGCCGAGAAGCTCGAAAGTGAGCGTTCAAAAAAATGTGCTGTGTCCATTTCACTTCCAACGAAGGCCATCAGCAGTTAGTTTAGAGTCCCCGGGACTGGAATATATCCCCGAAGTTCCGGGAAATCGAACGGAAGTTGGTCAAAATCACGATGCGCGTAAGACTGTCTCGGCTACTCTTTCAGTCTTAAAGTAAAGTGGGGCTATATTTCGGCCCAGAAGCTCGAAAGTGACCCTTTAAAAAGTTACGCTTTCTGCATTTAACTGCAAAACAAGGCCATCAGGAGTTAGTTTAAAGTCCGCCGGACTGGAAAATATCCCCCAAGTTCCGGGAAATCGAGCTGAACTTGGTCAAAATCACGATGCTCGTAAGGCGGTCTCGGCTACCATTTCAGTCTTAAAGTGAAATACGGTTGTATTTCGGCCCAGAAGCTCGAAACTGAGCGTTGAAAAAGTTTTGCTGTGTCCATTTCACTGCAAACCAAGGCCATCAGGAGTTAGTTTAGAGTCCCCGGGACTTGAAAATATCGTCAAAATTCTAGAAAATGGAGCGGAAGTTGCTCAAAATCACGATGCGCGTAAGGCGGTCTGGGCTACTCTTTCAGTCTTAAAGTGAAGTGGGGCTATATTTCATCCCAGAAGCTCGAAAATAAGCCTTCAAAAAGTGTTACTGTGTTCATTTGACTGCAAACCAAGGCCATCAGGAGTTAGTTTAGACTCCTTGGGACTGGAAAATATCGCCCAAGTTCGGGGAAATCGAGCCGAATTTTGTCAAAATCACGATGCTCGTAAGGCGGTCTCGGCTACTCTTTCATTTCTAAAGTGAACTGGGGCTATATTTTGGCCGAGAAGCTAGAAAGTGAAAGTTCAAAAAGTTTTGCTGTGTTCATTTGACTGCAAACCAAGGCCATCAGGAGTTAGTTTAGACTCCTCGGGACTGGAAAGTATCGCCCAAGTTCGGGGAAATCGAGCCGAAGTTTGTCAATATCACGATGCGCGTAGGGCGGTCTCGGCTACTCTTTCATTCCTAAAGTGAACTGGGGCTATATTTCGGCCGAGAAGCTACAAAGTGAAAGTTCAAAAAGTTTTGCTGTGTTCATTTGACTGCAAACCAAGGCCATCGGGAGTTAGTTTAGACTCCTCGAAACTGGAAAATATCGCCCAAGTTCGGGGAAATCGAGCCGAAGTTTGTCAAAATCACGATGCGCGTAAGGCGGTCTCGGCTACTTTTTCATTCTTAAAGTGAACTGGGGCTATATATCGGCCCAGAAGCTCGAAAGTGAGCGTTCAAAAAGTTTTGCTCTCTCAATTTAACTGAAAACCAAGGCCATCATGAGTTACTTTAGAATCCACGGGAGTGGAAAATATCCCTTAAGTTCTGGCAACTCAAGCCGAAGTTGGTCAAAATCACGATGCGTCTAAGGTGGTCTCGGCTACTATTTCAGTCTTAAAGTTAAGTGGGGCTATATTTCGGCCCAGAATTTCGAAAGTAAGCGTTAAAAAAAATTTGCTGTGTTTATTTCACGGCAGACCAAGGCCATCAGGGGTTAGTTTAGAGTCCTTGGGACTTGAATATATCCCCGAAGGTTCGGGAAATCAAGCCCAAGTTGGTCAAAATCACCATGCGCGTAAGACGGTGTCGCCTACTCTTTCAGTCTTAAACTGAAGTTGGGCTATATTTCGGCTCAGAAGCCCGAAGGGGAGCGTTGAAAAAGTTTTGCTCTCTCCATTTCAATGCAAACCAAGGCAATCACGAGTTACTTTAGAGTCCCAGGTACCGGAAAATATTCCCCATTTCCCGGGAAATCGAGCCAAAGTTGGTCAAAATCACGATGCGCGTAAGGCGGTCTCGGCTATTCTTTCATTCTTAAAGTGAACTCGGGCTATATTTCGGCCCAGAAGCTCGAAAGTGAAAGTTCAAAAAGTTTTGCTGTGTCCATTTCACCGCGAACCAAGCCACATCAGGAGATAGTTTACAGTCTCCGGGACATCAAAATATCCCCCAAGTTCGGGGAAATCGAGCAGAAGTTTGTCAAAATCACGATGACGGTAAAGCAGTCTCGGCTACTCTTTGAGTCTTAAAGTGACGTGGCTGTATATTTCCGCCCAGAAGCTCGAAAGTAAACGTTCAAAAAGTTATGCTGTGCCCATTTGACTGCAAAGCAAGGCCCTCAGGAAGTAGTTTACAGTACCCGGAACTGGAAAATATCCCCCAAGTTCCGCGAAATCGAGACGAAGTTGGTCAAAATAACGATTCGCGTAAGGCGGTCTCGGCTACTCTTTCAGTCTTAAAGTGAAGTAGGGCTATATTTCGGTCCAGAAGCTCGAAAGTCAGCGTTCAAAAAGTTTTCCTCTCTGAATTTCACTGAAAACCAAGGCCATCATGAGTTAGTTTAGAGTCCCCGGGACTGGAAAATATCTTTTAAGTTCTGGCAACTCAAGCCGAAGTTCGTCAAAATCACGATGCGCCTAAGGCGGCCTCGTCTACTCTTTCAGTCTTAAAGTGAAGTGGGGCTCTATTTCGACCCAGAAGCTCCAAAGTGAGCGCTGCAAAAAATTTGCTGTGTCCATTTCACTGCAAACCAAGGCCATCAGGAGTTAGTTTAGAATCCCCGGGATTGCAATATATTTCCCAAGTTCCGGAAAATCGAGAAGACGTTGGTCAAAATCACGATGCGCGCAAGACGGTCTTGGCTAGTCTTTCAGTCTTAAAGTGAAGTGGGGCTATATTTCGGCCCAGAACCTCAAAAGTGAGCGTTCAAAAAGTTTTGCTGTATCCACTTCAATGCAAACGAAGGCCCTCAGGGGTTACTTAAGAGTCTTCGGGACTGGAAAATATCCCCCAAGTTCAGAGAAATTTAGCCGAAGTTGGTCAAAATCACGGTGCGCGTTAGGCGGTCTCGCTTACTGTTTCAGTCTTAAAGTGAAGTGAGGCTTTATTCCTGCCCAGGAGCTTGAAAGTGTTTCGCCAGATCGAGCCGAAGATCCTCAAAATCACAATGCGCGTAAGGCGCTCCCGCCTACTCTTTCAGTCTTAAAAAGAAGTAGGGCTATATTTCGGCCAGCAAGCTCGAAAGTGCGCGTTCAAAAAGTGTTCCTGTGTCCATTTCACTGGAAACCAAGGCCCTCAGGAGTTAGATTAGAGTCCCCGGAACTGGAAAATATCCCCCTATTTCCGGGAAATCGAGCCGAAGTATCCCAAAATCACGATGCGCGTAAGGCAGTCTCGGCTACTCTTTCAGTCTTAAAGTTAAATGGGGCTATATTTCGACCCATAAGCTCGAAAGTGAGCGTTCAAAAAGTTTTGCTGTGTCCATTTAACTGCAAACTAAGGCCATCGGAAGTTAGTTTAGCTTCCCCGGGAATTGAAAATATTCGCAAACTTCCGGTAAATCGAGCTGAAGTTGGTCAAAATGACGATGCTCCCAAAGCGGTCTCGGCTACCCTTTCAGTCTTAAAGTGAAGTGGGGCTATATTTCGGCCCAGAAGCTCGAAAGTGAGCGTTCAAAAAGTTTTGCTGTGTGCATTTCACTGCAAACCAAAGCTATCAAAAGTTGGTTTAGGGTCCCCGGGACTGAAAAAAATTCCCCAAGTTCCGGGAAAGCGAGCCGAAGTTGATGAAAATCACGATGCGCGAAATGCGGTCTCGGCTACTGTTTCAGTCTTAAAGTAAAGCGGGGCTTTATTTCGGTCACGAAGCTCGAAGGTGAGCGTTCAAAAAGTTTTGCTCTGTCCGTTTCACTCCAAACCAAGGCCATCAGGAGTTAGTTTAGAGTTCCTGGGACTGGAAAATATCCCCCAAATTCCGGAATATCGACCCGAAGTTTGTCAAACTCACGATGCGAGTAAGGCGGTCTCGGCTAATCTTTCAGTCTTAAGGGAAGTGGGGCTATATTTTGGCCCAGAATCTCGAAAGTGTGCGTTCAAAAAATTGTGCTGTGTCCATTTCAATGCAAACCAGGGCCATCAGGAGTTAGTTTAGAGTCCCCGCGACTGGAAAATATCCCCCATCTCCCGGGAATTGGAGCCGAAGTTGATCAAATTCATGATGCGCGTAACGTGGTCTCGGCTACTGTTTTAGTCTTAAAGTCGAGAGTGCCTGTATTTCGGCCCACGAGCTAGAAAGTGACGGTCAAAATGTTTTGCTGTGTCCATTTCACTTCAAAACAAGGCCATCAGGACTTAGTTTAGCGTCCAAGGGACTGGAAAATATACCCCAAGTTCCGGAAATTCCATTGGAAGTTCGTCAAAATTACGATATACGTAAGGAGGTTTCGGCTACTCTTTCAGTCTTAAAGTGAAGTCGGGCTATATTTCTGTCCAGATGCTCGAAAGTGAGCGTTCAAAAAGTTTTGCTGTGTGCATTTCACTGCAAACCAAAGCTATCAAAGTTAGTTTAGGGTCCCCGGGACTGGAAAATATTCCCCAAGTTCCGGGAAAGCGAGCCGAAGTTGATGAAAATCACGATGCGCGAAATGCGGTCTCGGCTACTGTTTCAGTCTTAAAGTAAAGTGTGGCTATATTTCGGCCAGGAAGCTCGAAAGTGAGCGTTCAAAAACTTTTCCTCTGTCCATTTCAATGCAAAGCAAGGCCATCAGGAGTTAGTTTAGAGTACCCGGGACTGGAAAATATCCCCCAAGTTCCGAGAAATCGATCCGAAAATGGTCAAAATCTTGATGCGCGTAAGCCGATCACGGCTACTCTTTCAGTCTTAAAGTGAAGTGGCGGTGTATTTCGGCCCAGAAGCTCCAAAGTGGGCGTTCAAAAAGTTATCCTGTGCGCATTTCAGTGCAAACCAAGGCCATGCAGAGTTAGTTTAGAGTCCCCCAGACTGGAAAATATTCCAAAAGTTGCGTGAAATCGAGCTGAACTTGGTCTAACTCACGATGCGCGTGAGACGGTCTCGGCTACTATTTCAGTCTGAAAGTGAAGTGGGATTCTATTTCGGCCCAGAAGCTACAAAGAGAGTGTTCAAAAAGCTTTCCTTTGTCCATTTCACTGAGAACCAAGGCCATCAGGAATTAGTTTAGAGTCCGCGGAAATGGAATATATCCCCCAAGTTCAGGGAAAGCGACCCGAAGTTGTTCAAAATCACGATTTGCGCAAGACGGTCTCGGCTACTCTTTCAGTCTTAAAGTAAAGTGGGGCTATATTTCGGCCCAGAAGCTCGAGAGTGAGCGTTCAAAAAGTTTCGCTGTGTCCATTTCACTGAAAACCAAGACAATCAGGAGTTACTTTAGAGTCCCCGGGACTGGAAAATATCGCCCAAGTTCGGGTAAATCGAGCCGAAGTTGGTCAAAATCACGGTGCGCTTAAGGCGGTGTCGGCTACTCCTTCAGTCTCAAAGTGAAGTGGGGCTCTATTTCGGCCCACAAGCTCACAGCTCAAAAAAAATTACTGTGTCTATTTCACTGCAAACCAAGGCTATCAGGAGTTAGTTTAGAGTCCCCGGGAGTGGAATGTATTTCCCAAGTTCCGGAAAATCGAGAAGACGTTGGTCAAAATCACGATGCGGCTAAGACGGTCTCGGCTACTCTTTCAGTCTTAAAGTGAAGTGGGGCTATATTTCGGCCCAGAAGCTCAAAAGTGAGCGTTCAAAAAGTTTTGCTGTATCCATTTCAATGCAGACCAAGGCCATCAGGGATTACTTAAGAGTCCTCGGGACTGGAAAATATCCCCCAAGTTCCGGTAAATCGAGCCGAAGTTGGTCAAAATCACGATGTGCGTAAGGTGGTCTCGGCTACTCTTTCAGTCTTAAAGTGAAGTGGGGCAATATTTCGGCCCAGAAGCTCCGAAGTGAGTGTTCAAAAAGTTTTGTTCTGTCCATTTTACTTCAAACCAAGGCCATCAGGACTTAGTTTAGCGTCCAAGGGACTAATAAATATCCCCAAGTTCCGGGAAATCCATTCGAAGTTCGTCAAAATTACGATGCGCGTAAGGCGGTCTCATCTACTCTTTCAGTCTTAAAGTAAAGTGGGGCTATATTTCTGCCCAGAAACTCCAAAGTTGTGCTCTGTCCATTTCACTGAAAACCAAGGCCATCAGGAGTTACTTTAGAGTCCCTTTTGACTGGAATATATCCCCCAAGTTTCGGGAATTGGACACGAAATTGGTCAAAATCACGATTCCCTCAAGACGGTCTCGCCTACTCTTTCAGTCTTAAAGTAAAATGGGGCTCTATTTCGGCCCAGAAGCTCGAGAGTGAGCCTTCAAAAACTTTCGCTGTGTCCATTTCACTGCAAACCAAGACAAGCAGGAGTTAGTTGAGAGTCCCCGGGACTGGAAAATATCCCCCAAGTTCCGGGAAATCACCCCGAAGTTTGTCAAAATCACGATGCGCGTAAGGCGGTCTCGGCTACTATTTCAGTCTTAAAGTGAAGTGGGGCTATATTTTGGCCCAGAATTTCAAAAGTAAGCGTTCAAAAAAATTTGCTGTGTCCATTTCACTGCAGACCAAGGCCATCAGGGGTTAGTTTAGAGGCCTTGGGACTTAAATATATCCCCGAAGTTTCGGGAAATCGAGCCGAAGGTTGTCAAAATCACCATGCGCGTAAGACGGTGTCGGCTACTCTTTCAGTCTTAAACTGAAGTGGGGCTATATTTCGGCTCATTTGCCCGAAGGGGAGCGTTGAAAAAGCTTTGCTCTCTCCATTTCAATGCAAACCAAGGCAATCACGAGTTACTTTAGAGTCACTGGTACCGGAAAATATTCCCCATTTCCCGGGAAATCGAGCCAAAGTTGGTCAAAATCACGATGCGCGTAAGGCGGTCTCGGCTATTCTTTCATTCTTAAAGTGAACTCGGGCTATATTTCGGCCCAGAAGCTCGAAAGTGAAAGTTCAAAAAGTTTTGCTGTGTCCATTTCACCGCGAACCAAGCCACATCAGGAGATAGTTTACAGTCTCCGGGACATCAAAATATCCCCCAAGTCCCGGGAAATCGAGCCGAAATTTGTCAAAATCACGATGCGCGTAAAGCAGTCTCGGCTACTCTTTGAGGCTTAAAGTGACGTGGCTGTATATTTCGGCTCAGAAGCTCGAAAGTGAGCGTTCAAAAAGTTATGCTGTGCCCATTTGACTGCAAAGCAAGGCCCTCAGGAAGTAGTTTACAGTACCCGGAACTGGAAAATATCCCCCAAGTTCCGCGAAATCGAGACGAAGTTGGTCAAAATAACGATTCGCGTAAGGCGGTCTCGGCTACTCTTTCAGTCTTAAAGTGAAGTAGGGCTATATTTCGGTCCAGAAGCTCGAAAGTCAGCGTTCAAAAAGTTTTCCTCTCTGAATTTCACTGAAAACCAAGGCCATCATGAGTTAGTTTAGAGTCCCCGGGACTGGAAAATACCTGTTAAGTTCTGGCAACTCAAGCCGAAGTTCGTCAAAATCACGATGCGCCTAAGGCGGCCTCGGCTACTCTTTCAGTCTTAAAGTGAAGTGGGGCTCTATTTCGGCCCAGAAGCTCCAAAGTGAGCGCTGCAAAAAATTTGCTGTGTCCATTTCACTGCAAACCAAGGCTATCAGGAGTTAGTTTAGAGTCCCCGGGACTGATATATATTTCCCAAGTTCCGGAAAATGGAGAAGACGTTGGTCAAAATCACGATGCGCGCAAGACGGTCTTGGCTAGTCTTTCAGTCTTAAAGTGAAGTGGGGCTATATTTCGGCCCAAAAGCTCAAAAGTGAGCGTTCAAAAAGTTTTGCTGTATCCATTTCAATGCAAACGAAGGCCCTCAGGGGTTACTTAAGAGTCTTCGGGACTGGAAAATATCCCCCAAGTTCAGGGAAATCGAGTTGAAGTTGGTCATAATCAAGGTGCGCGTTAGGCGGTCTCGCTTACTGTTTCAGTCTTAAAGTGAAGTGAGGCTTTATTCCTGGCCTGGAGCTTGAAAGTGAGGGTTCAAAAAGTTTCCCTGTGTTTATTTCACTGTAAACGAAAGCCATCAGGAGCTAGTTTCGAGTCCCCGGGACTGGAAAATATCCCCCAACTTCCGGGAAATCGAGCCGAAGTTGGTCAAAATCACGATTTGCGTAAGGTAGTCTCGGCTACACTTTCAGTCTTAAAGTGAAGTGGGGCTATATTTCGGGCCAGAAGCCCGAAAGTGAGCGTTCAAAAAGTTTTGCTGTGTTCATTTCACTGCAAACCAAGGCCATCAGGAGTTAGTTTAGCGTGCCCGGGACAAGAAAATATGCCCCAAGGTCCGGGAAATTGAGCCGAGGTTGGTCAAAATCACGATGCCCCTAAAGTGGTCTCGGCTACTCCTTCTGTCTTAAAGTGAAGTGGGGTTATATTTCGCGCCAGAAGCCCGAGATTGAGCGTTCAAAAAGTTTTGCTGTGTCCATTTCACTGCAAACCAAGGCCATCAGGGGTTAGTTTAGAGTCCCTGGGACTGAAAAATATTGCCCAAGTTCCGGGGAATCGAACCGAAGTTGATCAAAATCACGATGCGTGAAATGCGGTATCGGCTACTGTTTCAGTCTTAAAGTGAAGTGGTGCTATATTTCGGCCCAGAAGCCCGAAAGTGAGCGTTCAAAAAGTTTTGCTGTGTTCTTTGACTGAAAAACAAGGCCATCACGAGTTAGTTTAGCGTCCCCGGGACTGGAAAATATTCCCCAAGTTCCGGTAAATCGAGCTGAAGCTGGTCAAAATCACGATGCTCCCAAAGCGGTCTCGGCTACCCTTTCAGTCTTAAAGTGAAGTGGGGCTATATTTCTGTCCAGAAGCTCGAAAGTGAGCGTTCAAAAAGTTTTGCTGTGTGCATTTCACTGCAAACCAAAGCGATCAAAAGTTAGTTTAGGGTCCCCGGGACTGTAAAATATTCCCCAAGTTCCGGGAAAGCGAGCCGAAGTTGATGAAAATCACGATGCGCGAAATGCGGTCTCGGCTACTTTTTTTTTTAAACAATTTTTTTAAAATAATACTAGTGAGCAGCACTTCAGCAGCAGATCTTGTCAACTTGCTTTATTTTCTCCGACCGGTTTCGTCTGATCATACAGACTTCATCAGGGAGTTTGAACAAGATACATAAAGGAACTTATTTTATACCTATTCTTTAGAGTACAAATCACGTTCCGACTAGGGTGTGAACAGCAAAAAACACCTACAAAATTGCGTGCAGGATATGACTAAAATCCTGCGAATGTGCAATGTATAATTTTGGGGCTCACGGATTTAACGTTAAATCCGTGAGCCCCAAAATTATACATTGCACATTCGCAGGATTTTAGTCATATCCTGCACGCAATTTTGTAGGTGTTTTTTGCTGTTCACACCCTAGTCGGAACGTGATTTGTACTCTAAAGAATAGGTATAAAATAAGTTCCTTTATGTATCTTGTTCAAACTCCCTGATGAAGTCTGTATGATCAGACGAAACCGGTCGGAGAAAATAAAGCAAGTTGACAAGATCTGTTGCTGAAGTGCTGCTCACTAGTATTATTTTAAAAAAATTGTCTAAGTCACAGCTAGCAGAAGCCACAATATGTTCAGCAACACTTCAGATCGCTCTGGATTCAAGATGACCAAAAGTGCTTTAAAACTCAAAAAACGGCAAGAATCTACAGATAGACAAAGTCAGGCGCGTGAGGAGGTCGTAGAAGATCATCGAGCGACAACAGCCGAAGAATCACCTGAATCCGAAATATGGATCGATGACCAGTTTCAACGCGTGCTAAAAAGTCTTGTCCGTAGCTTCATCGAGGCTGAAAATCAGCTTTATGGTCTACAGGAACGTATACAGAGACTTGAATCCAACAAGAGCAACGGGAAGGTACCCAGTGGTTTGAAGATTCGCTGTGTAACCGCTAAAGGCCGTAATACCCAGCCTCTTCAAGAAATATTCAACAACATCACCAAAGAAGCTGAATTAAAGCTTCTAGACGCCACTATCGACTCCCTAAAAACTGAAGAACAGCAAGCAAAGGTACGGTGCGCTGAAGAGAAGAAGAGCGTCTTCACTGCTATTGAGACCTGGAGGAATTCCTTTCAATCTAGTGATTCTTCTCTTAACACCGAAGCAGACGAATATGTCAAGTCGGCAAAATGTTTTGCCGACAGCTTCTATTTCGAGTGTGCCGCAACACGAGCTTCTAAACGGGTAGCGGAGAACATTAAAAAAGCTTCTAAAGAGGCCAAAAGAACAGAGCAAATGGATACCCAATTTACCATTAACGAACAGTCTGTCCGCGACATGGTGCAACGTGCCGTGCGACAGGAAGTTTCTAAGCTCAACCCAGCTTCTCCGCCAGGAAATACAGCTCCACCGCCCCGAAAAAATTCCAAAAGCCGTGGTAAAAATAGATCAAGCTCCAGAAATCGGAAACAACAACGCCGTCAAGATTCGAGCCAGGATGTCCGTAACCCGCGTAACCCCTCGCCCGCAGCCAAAAGTGCACAAGGGAGACGAAGTCGATCTAAACAGCGGAGACAGCCCAAAAAACCCAATGTCAGGTTTTCTGATAGCCGCTCTCCCTCTGTTTCTCGTCGCCAGAAATCAAAAAACGGGAAAGGCCGCGGAAACGGCGTCGTAAAATAGATGCGAGAGACAGTTACTCTAAATGGCTTGACAAAATGGCAAAAAAACCGATTTTGGACCTTTTACCACGGAATTTGGAATTTCACAATCTTTCAAATGTCACTCACCCCAGAGCAGTCACGAACTCTTGGCTTAGGTCTTAAATTTAGACCTACGCTTAGACCGCCTGCCATTTGTGTTTTTGACAATCAAATACAGGATTTCTGCCGTAGCGTCCGTCTGCATTACAAATTTGCTGATCAACCTGATGACCCGGACTTCAATCCTAAACTGTACGTTAAAACAGGATGGAATCCGCCTCGGGAAGATCCTGACCTCGAAGAAAACCTGTATAAAATCCGTCTAGAGTTACTGGAGACGTTTAACCAGACCCCGCCGCGTTGGACAAACAATCTGACGTTTGGCGAACGGAGAGGATTACGCGAGCTCAAGGAAAACCCCACGGTTCGCGTCTTAGCCACAGACAAAAACCTCGGACCTGCTCTCGTATCCACAGACTGGGTAGAAAAAGAGACTCTTAAACACCTCAATGACACTAAATCGTATGCTAAAGTCACAAAAGATGACTGGACATTTAGACGTCAAAAGGTAATTGAGACCAGAGATAAACTTGTAAATAGTTACTCTAGATTTTTACCACCCAACTCTCTCAAGTTCCTCCGTAGCCTAGACGACAGTCCTAGGAGTATCGATCCTGCTAAATTTTATATTATTCCTAAGATTCATAAGTCACCTATAGCTGGGAGGCCTATCGCGGCTTCTCACTCTTATATCACTAGGCCCATTAGTATTTTTGTTGACGAATTAGTCAAACCAAACATCACTATGCCTACGGTTTTGCGTGACTCGGGTGAACTGATCCAATGTTTAGAGAAAGTTGAGCTACCCGCAAATTGCCTTCTTGTTACGGCGGATGTGTCATCACTCTATCCAAACATTGACACAAAGAAAGCAATTATTGCTCTTGACCTCTTGCTTAGAGAGGGCAAGGTAGCGCAAACACCTCTCTTGGTTCAGTTAACTCGTGTAATCTTTGAAAATAATTTCCTTAAACCTGAATTTAGTAGCAATATATACCATCAAACGTTTGGTATCGCCATGGGTACTCCCTTCGCGGTTACAGCCGCAAACGCTTTTATGTATTATCACGAGAGGGATATTATTGAATTGTATTCTCGAAATTTAACCCTCTACACGCGTTTTATCGATGATATTTTTGTCATCTGGGAAGGCCCTCGGGAGACCCTCCTTGAATTTCTCAGTGCCATTAATACTAAGGATGAACGCATTAAGATAACTTACGAAATTAGCGATTCTAAGATTTCCTTTCTAGACTTGCTACTTTTCAAAGATTCTGTCATAAAGAAACTGCAATACTCTACTTTTCAGAAACCGCTTAACAAGTATCTGTATATACCATATGAGTCATTTCACCCCGCTAGCAACAAGAAAGCTTTTATCAAAGGCGAGCTCATGCGTTACGCCAGAAATAGCTCGACTTTTCGCTCATTCGATGACACACGTCAACTATTCTGGAAGCGCTTACGCCTTCGGGGTTATCCAGCTAGCTTTTTACTACCCGTTTTCAGGGAGATAAACTATAGTAACAGGAGTAAATGGTTCTCTAAGCCTGGTCGGTTATCTAGACATAGGACAGTGGTGTTCAAATCCACGTTTAACTGCAGTCATGTTGGAATCAAAAAAGTTATTCTTAAGCATTTACCGAACCTTAGTTCTATTGTTAGTTATAAATCTACCAATACGTTAGCACATCTATGTAAGTAAACGTTTTTGGGGCTCACGGATTTAACGTTAAATCCGTGAGCCCCAAAATTATACATTGCACATTCGCAGGATTTTAGTCATATCCTGCACGCAATTTTGTAGGTGTTTTTTGCTGTTCACACCCTAGTCGGAACGTGATTTGTACTCTAAAGAATAGGTATAAAATAAGTTCCTTTATGTATCTTGTTCAAACTCCCTGATGAAGTCTGTATGATCAGACGAAACCGGTCGGAGAAAATAAAGCAAGTTGACAAGATCTGTTGCTGAAGTGCTGCTCACTAGTATTATTTTAAAAAAATTTTTTAAAAAAATTAAAAAAATTGTTTAAAAAAAAGGCCATCAGGACTTAGTTTAGCGTCCAAGGGACTGAAAAATGTTCCCCAAGTTCCGGGAGATCCACCCAAAGTTGTCAAAATCACAATGCGCGTAAGGTGGTCTCGGTTACTCTTTAAGTCTTAAAGTAAAGTGGGGCTTTATTTCGGCCAGGAAGCTCGAAGGTGAGCGTTCAAAAAGTTTTGCTGTGTCCATTTCACTGCAAACCAAGGCCATCAGGAGTTAGTTTAGAGTTCCTGGGACTGGAAAATATCCCCCAAGTTCCGGAATATCGACCCGAAGTTTGTCAAACTCACGATGCGAGCAAGGCCGTCTCGGCTACTCTTTCAGTCTTAAGTGAAGTGGGGCTATATTTTGGCCCAGAATCTCGAAAGTGTGCGCTCAAAAAATTGTGCTGTGTCCATTTCAATGCAAACCAAGGCCATCAGGAGTTAGTTTAGAGTCCCCGGGACTGGAAAATATCCCCCAAATCCAGGGAATTGGAGCCGAAGTTGATCAAATTCATGATGCGCGTAACGTGGTCTCGGCTACTGTTTCAGTCTTAAAGTCAAGTGTGCCTATATTTCGGCCAAAAAGCTAGAAAGTGAGCGTTCAAAAGGTTTTGCTGTGTCCATTTCACTTCAAAACAAGGCCATCAGGACTTAGTTTAGCGTCCAAGGGACTGGAAAATATCCCCCAAGTTCCGGGAAATCCATTGGAAGTTCGTCAAAATTACGATATACGTAAGGCGGTTTCGGCTACTCTTTCAGTCTTAAAGTAAAGTAGGGCTATATTTCTGTCCAGAAGCTCGAAAGTGAGCGTTCAAAAAGTTTCGCTGTGTCCATTTCACTGAAAACCAAGACAATCAGGAGTTACTTTAGAGTCCCCGGGACTGGAAAATATCCCCCAAGTTCCGGCAAATCGAGCCGAAGTTGGTCAAAATCACGGTGCGCTTAAGGCGGTGTCGGCTACTCCTTCAGTCTTAAAGTGAAGTGGGGCTCTATTTCGGCCCACAAGCTCACAGCTCAAAAAAAATTACTGTGTCTATTTCACTGCAAACCAAGGCTATCAGGAGTTAGTTTAGAGTCCCCGGGAGTGGAATGTATTTCCCAAGTTCTGGAAAATCGAGAAGACGTTGGTCAAAATCACGATGCGGCTAAGACGGTCTCGGCTACTCTTTCAGTCTTAAAGTGAAGTGGGGCTATATTTCGGCCCAGAAGCTCAAAAGTGAAAGTTCAAAAAGTTTTGCTGTATCCATTTCAATGCAAACCAAGGCCATCTGGGGTTACTTAAGAGTCCTCGGGACTGGAAAATATCCCCCAAGTTCCGGTAAATCCAGCCGAAGTTGGTCAAAATCACGATGTGCGTAAGGTGGTCTCGGCTACTCTTTCAGTCTTAAAGTGAAGTGGGGCAATATTTCGGCCCAGAACCTCCAAAGTGAGTGTTTAAAAAGTTTTGCTCTGTCACTTTCAGTGCAAACCAAGGCCATCAGAAGTTAGTTTAGAGTCCCCGGGACTGAAGAATATCCCCCAAGTCCCGGGAAATCGAGCCGAAGTTGATCAAATTCATGATGCGCATAACGTGGTCTCGCCTACTGTGTCAGTCCTAAAGTGAAGTGTGGCTATATTTCGGCCCACAAGCTAGAAACTGAGCGTTCAAAACAGTTTTGTTGTGTCCATTTTACTTCAAAACAAGGCCATCAGGACTTAGTTTAGCGTCCAAGGGACTAATAAATATCCCCCAAGTTCCGGGAAACTCATTCGAAGTTCGTCAAAATTACGATGCGCGTAAGGCGCTCTCATCTACTCTTTCAGTCTTAAAGTAAAGTGGGGCTATATTTCTGCCCAGAAGCTCCAAAGTTGTGCTCTGTCCATTTCACTGAAAACCAAGGCCATCAGGAGTTACTTTAGAGTCCCTTTGACTGGAATATATCCCCCAAGTTTCGGGAAATAAACGCGAAATTGGTCAAAATCACGATTCGCTCAAGACGGTCTCGCCTACTCTTTCAGTCTTAAAGTAAAATGGGGCTCTATTTCGGCCCAGAAGCTCGAGAGTGAGCCTTCAAAAACTTTCGCTGTGTCTATTTCACTGCAAACCAAGACAAGCAGGAGTTAGTTGAGAGTCCCCGGGACTGGAAAATATCCCCCAAGTTCCGGGAAATCAACCCGAAGTTTGTCAAAATCACGATGCGCGTAAGGCGGTCTCGGCTACTCTTTCAGTGTTAAAGTAATGGGGGGCTATATCTTGGCCCAGAAGCTCGAAAGTGAGCGTTCAAAAAGTTTTGCTGGGTCCATTTTACTGCAAACCAAGGCCATCAGGAATTAGTTTAGAGTCCTCAGAACTGGAATATATCCCCTTAGTTCCGGCAAATCGAGCCGAAGTTGCTCAAAATCACGATTCACGTAAGGCGGTCTCGGCTACTCTTTCAGTCTTCAAGTGAAGTGGGCTTCTATTTCGCTCCAGAAGCTCGAAAGTATGGGTTCAAAAGCTTTTTCTGTTTCCGTTTCACTGCAAACCAAGACCAGCACGAGTTAGTTTAGAGTCCCCGGGACTGGAAAATATTTCGCAAGTTCCGGGAAATCGAGCCGAAATTGATCAAAATCACGATGCGCGAAACGTGGTCTCGGCTACTGTTTCAGTCTTAAAGTGAAGTATGGCTATATTTCGGCCCACAAGCTCGAAAGTGAGCGTTCAAAAAGCTTTGCTGTGTCCATTTCACTGCAAAAAAAGGCCATCAGGACTTCCTTTAGCGTCAGAGGAACTGGAAAATATCCCCCAAGTTCCGGGAAATCCACCCGAAGTTTGTCAAAATCACGATGCGCGTAAGGCGGTCTCGGCTACTTTTTCAGTATTAAAGTAAAGTGGGCTATATTTCGGCCCAGAAGCTTGAAGGTGAGCGTTCACAAAGTTTTGCTGTCTCCATTTCACTGCACACCAAGGCCATCAAGAGTTAGTTTAGAGTCCCTGGAACCGGAAAATTCCCTCAAGTTCTGGAATATCGACTCGAGGTTGGTCAAAATCACGATGCGTGCACGCCGGTCTCGGCTACTCTTTAAGTCGTAAGTGATGTGGGACTATATTTCGGCCTAGAAGCTCGAAAGTGTGCATTCAAAAACTTGTGCTGTGTCAATTTCACTGCAAACCATGGCCATCAGGAGTTAGTTTAGAGTCCCTGGGACTGGAAAATATTCCCGAAGTTCCAAGAGAGCGACCAGAAGTTCACCAAAAATCACGATGCGCGTAACGCGGTCTCGGCTACTGTTTCACTCTTAAAGTGAAGTGTGGCTATATTTAGGCCCACAAGCTCGAAAGTGAGCGTTCAAAAAGTTTTGCTGTGTCCATTTCACTGCAAACCAAGGCCATCAGGACTTAGTTTAGAGTCCCTGGGACTGGAAAATATTCTCCAAGTTCCAGGAAATCGCGCCGAAGTTGATGAAAATTACGATGCGCGTAACGGGCTCTCGGCTATTCTTTCAGTCTTAAATTTAAGTAGGGCTATATTTCGGCCCTGAAGCTCGAAGGTGAGCGTTCAGAATGTTTTGCTGTGTTCATTAAACTGCAAACCAAGGTCATCGGGAGTTAGTTTAGCGTCCCCGGGACTTTAAATTATTCGCCAACTTCCGGGAAATCGAGCAAAAGTGGCCCAAAATCACGATGCGCGTAAGGCGGTCTCGGCTACTCTTTCAGTCTTAAAATTAAGGGGAGCTATATTTCGACCTAGAAGCTCGAGACCGGGCGTGCGCTAATTTTACCTGTGTCCATTTCACTGACATCTTAGGCAATCAGGAGTTAGTTTAGAGTCCTTGGGACTGGAAAATATTTCCCAAATTCTGGCAGATCGAGCCAAAGTTGCTCAAAATCACGATGCGCGTAAGGCGGTCTCGGCTACTCTTTCAGTCTTAAAATGAAGTGGGGCTATATTTCGGCCGAGAATCTCGACACCGAGCGTGCGCTCCTTTTGCCTGTGTACATATCACTGAAAACTAAGTTCATCATGAGTTAGCATAGAGTCCTCGGGACTGGAAAATATTCCCCGAATTCCGGCAAATCGAGCCAAAGATGCTCAAAATCAAGATGCGAGTAAGGCGGTCTCGGCTACTCTTTCACTCTGAAAATGAAGTGGGGCCATATTTCGGTTCTACAAGCTTGACACCGAGCGTGCACTCGTTTTGCTTGTGTCCTTTTCACTAAGAACTAAGTCCATCAGGAGATAGTTTAGAGTCCTCGAGACTGGAAACTATCCTCCAAGTTTCGGCAAATATAGCCATAGTTTCTTAAAATTACGATAAGCGTACGGTAGTTTCGTCTACTCTTTCAGTCTTAAAATGAAGTGGGGCTTTATTTCGACCTAGAAGCTCGACAGGAAGCGTGCGCTCGTGTTACCTGTGACCATTTTACTGAAAACTAAGGTTATCAGGAGTTAGCTTAGAGTCCCCGGGACTGGAAAATATCCCCCAAGTTTTGGCAGATCGAGCCATAGTGGCTAAAAATTTCGATGCGCTTAAGACGGTTTCGTCTACCCTTTCCGTCTTAAAATAAAGTGGGGCTAGATTTCGGCCTACAACCTGGAAACCTAGCGTGCGGTCCTTTTACCTGTGTCCATTTCACTTAACACCAAGGCAATCAGGAGTCAGTTTAGAGCTTCCGAGACTGGAAAATATCCCCCAAACCCCGAGAAATCAAGCCGAAGTCTGACAAATTTAACATGCGCGTAAGGCGGTCTCGGCTACTCTTTCAGTCTTAAAGTGAAGTGGGGCTATATTTCGGCCCAGAAGCTCGAAAGTGAACGTTCAAAAAGTTTGGCTGTGTTAATTTAATGCAAACCAAGGCCATCAGGAATTAGTTTAGAGTGCCCGGGACTGGGAATTATTTCCCAAGTTCCGGGAAATCGAGCCGAAGAAACCCAAAATCACGATGCGCGTAAGGAAATCTCAGCTACTCTTTCAGTCTTAAAGTGAAGTAGGGCTATGCTTCGGCCCAGAAGCTCGAAAGTGAGCGTTCAAAACGTTATCCTGTCTCCATCTCACTGGAAACCAAAGCCATCAGGAGTTAGTTTAGAGTCCCCGGAACTGGAAAATATCCCCCAAGTTCCGCGAAATCGAGGCGAAGTTGGTCAAAATCACGATGCGCGTAAGGCGGTTTCGGCTACTCTTTCAGTCTTAAAGTGAAGTGTGGCTGTATTTCGGCCCACAAGCTCGAAGGTGAGCGTTCAAAAAGTTTTGCTGTGTCCATTTCACTGGAAACCAAGGCCATCAGGCGTTAGTTTAGAGTACGCGGAAGTAGAAAATATCCCCCCAGTTCCGGGAAATCGAGCCCAGGTTGGTCAAAATCACGATGCGCGCAAGGCGGTCCCGGCTACTCTTTCAGTCTTAAAGTGAAGTTGCGCTATATTTCGGCCAGAGGCTCGAAAGTGCGCATTGGAAAAGTTTTGCTGTGTCCATTTCACTGCAAAGCAAGGCCATCAGGAGTTAGTTTAGAGCCCTTGGGACTAGAAAACATTTCCCAAGTTCCGCCAGATCGAGCCGAAGTTGGTCAAAGTCACGATGCGCGTCAGGCGTTCTCGGTTAGTCTTTCAGTCTTAAAGTGAAGTTGGGCTATAGTTCGGCCAAGAAGCTCGAAAGTGCGCGTTCGAAAAGTTTTGCTCTGTCCCCTTTACTGGAAACCAAGGCCGTCAGGAGTTAGTTTAGAGTCCCGGGACTGGAAAATATTTTCCAAGTTCCAGGAAATCGCGCCGAAGTTGATCAAAATCACCATGCACGTAACTGGCTCTCGGCTATTCTTTCAGTCTTAAATTTAAGTAGGGCTATATTTCGGCCCTGAAGCTCGAAGGTGAGCGTTCAGAATGTTTCGCTGTGTTCATTAAATTGGAAACCAAGGTCATCGGAAGTTAGTTTAGCGTCCCCGGGACTTTAAATTATTCGCCAACTTCCGGGAAATCGAGCAAAAGTGGCCCAAAATCACGATGCGCGTAAGGCGGTCTCGGCTACTCTTTCAGTCTTAAAATTAAGGGGGGCTATATTTCGACCTAGAAGCTCGAGACCGGGCGTGCGCTGATTTTAGCTGTGTCCATTTCACTGACATCTTAGGCGATCAGGTGTTAGTTTAGAGTCCTTGGGACTGGAAAATATTTCCCAAATTCTGGCAGATCGAGCCAAAGTTGCTCAAAATCACGATGCGCGTAAGGCGGTGTCGGCTACTCTTTCAGTCTTAAAATGAAGTGGGGCTATATTTCGGCAGAGAAGCTCGAGACCGGGCGTGCGCTAATTTTGCCTGTGTCCATTTCACTGACATCTTAGGCGATCAAGTGTTAGTTTAGAGTCCTTGGGACTGGAAAATATTTCCCAAATTCTGGCAGATCGAGCCAAAGTTGCTCAAAATCACGATGCGCGTAAGGCGGTGTCGGCTACTCTTTCAGTCTTAAAATGAAGTGGGGCTATATTTCGGCCGAGAAGCTCGACACCGAGCGTGCGCTCCTTTTGCCTGTGTACATATCACTGAAAAGTAAGTTCATCATGAGTTAGCATAGAGTCCTCGGGACTGGAAAATATTCCCCGAATTCCGGCAAATCGAGCCAAAGATGCTCAAAATCAAGATGCGAGTAAGGCGGTCTCGGCTACTCTTTCACTCTGAAAATGAAGTGGGGCCATATTCCGGTTCTACAAGCTTGACACCGAGCGTGCGCTCCTTTTGCTTGTGTCCTTTTCACTAAGAACTAAGTCCATCAGGAGATAGTTTAGAGTCCTCGAGACTGGAAACTATCCTCCAAGTTTCGGCAAATTGAGCCATAGTTTCTTAAAATTACGATAAGCCTACGGCAGTTTCGTTTACTCTTTCAGTATTAAAATGAAGTGGGGCTTTATTTCGACCTAGAAGCTCGACAGGGAGCGTGCGCTCCTGTTACCTGTGACCATTTTACTGAAAACTAAGGTTATCAGGAGTTAGCTTAGAGTCCACCGGACTGGAAAATATCCCCCAAGTTTTGGCAGATCGAGCCATAGCGGCTAAAAATTTGGATGCCCTTAAGGCGGTTTCGTCTACCCTTTCAGTCTTAAAATGAAGTGGGGCTAGATTTCGGCCTACAACCTGGAAACCTATCTTGCGCTCCTTTTACCTGCGTCCATTTCACTGAAAACCAAGGTAATCAGGAGTTAGTTTAGAGCTTTCGGGACTGGAAAATATCCCCCAAACCCCGAGAAATCAAGCCGAAGTTGGACAAATTTACCATGCGCGTAAGGCGGTCTCGGCTACTCTTTCAGTCTTAAAGTGAAGTGGGGCTATGCTTCGGCCCAGAAGCTCGAAAGTCAGCGTTCAAAAAGTTATCCTGTCTCCATTTAACTGCAAACCAAAGCCATCAGGAGTTAGTTTAGAGTCGCCGGAACTGGAAAATATCCCCCAAGTTCCGCGAAATCGAGACGAAGTTGGTCAAAATCACGATGCGCGTAAGGCGGTCTCGGCTACTCTTTCAGTCTTAAAGTGAAGTAGGGCTATATTTCCGTGCAGAAGCTCGAAAGGGAGCGTTCAAAAAGTTTTCCTCTCTCAATTTAACTGAAACCCAAGGCTATCGTGAGTTAGTTTAGAGTCCCCGGGACTGAAAAAATCCCTTAAGTTCCTTAAACTCGAGCCGAAGTTGGTGAAAATCACGATGCGCCTAAGGCGATCTCGGCTACTCTTTCAGTTTTAAAGTGAAGCGGGGGTATATTTCTCCCCAGAATTTCGAAAGTATGCGTTCAAAAAAATTGGCTGTGTCCATTTCACTGCAAACCAAGGCCATCAGGAATTACTTTAGAGTCCTTGGGACTGGAATATATCCCCGAAGTTTCAGGAAATCTAGCCGAAGTTGGTCAAAACTACGATGCGCGTAAGGCGGTCTCGGCTACTCTTTCAGTCTTAAAGTGAAGTGGGGCTATATTTCGGCTCAGAAGCTCGAAGGGGAGCGTTCAAAAAGTTTTGCTCTCTCCATTTCAATGCAAACCAAGGCAACCAGGAGTTACTTTAGAGTCCGCGGGACTGTAAAATATCCCCCAAGTTCCGGCTAATCGAGCCGAAGTTGCTCAAAAGTACGATGCGCGTAAGCCGGTCTCGGCTACTCTTTCAATCTTAAAGTAAAGTGGAGCTATATTTCGGCCCAGAAGCTCGAAAGTGAGCGTTCAAAATGTTTTGCTGTGTCCATTTTTATGCAGACCAAGGACGTCGTGGGCCAGCTTAGAGTCCCCGGGAATGGAAAATATCCCGCAAGTTCCGGGAAATCAAAAGTTTGTCAAAATCACCATGCGCGTAAGGCGGTCTCGGCTACCCTTTTAGTGTTAAAGTAAAATGGGGCTATATTTTGGCCCAGAAGCTCGAAATTGAGCGTTCAAAAAGTTTTCCTGTGTCCATTTTACTTCAAACCAAGGCCATCAGGAATTAGTTTAGAGTCCTCAGAACTGGAATATATCCCCTAAGTTCCGGCAAATCGAGCTGAAGTTGCTCAAAATCAGGATGCGCGTAAGTCGGTCTCGGCTACTCTTTCAGTCTTCAAGTGAAGTGGGGCTCTATTTCGGTCCAGAACCTCGAAAGTGTGCGTTCAAAAACTTGTGCTGTGTAAATTTCACTGCAAAGCATGGCCATCAGGAGTTAGTTTAGAGTCCCCGGGACTGGAAAATATTCCCCAAGTTCCAGGAACTCGCGCCGAAGTTGATCAAAATCACCATGCGCGTAAGGCGGTCTCGGCTACTCTTTCTGTCTTAAAATGAAGTGGGGCTATATTTCGGCCGAGAAGCTCGACACCGAGCGTGGGCTCCTTTTGCCTGTGTACATATCACTTAAAACTAAGTTCATCATGAGTTAGCATAGAGTCCTCGGGACTGGAAAATATTCCCCGAATTCCGGCAAATCGAGCCAAAGATGCTCAAAATCAAGATGCGAGTAAGGCGGTCTCGGCTACTCTTTCACTCTGAAAATGAAGTGGGACCATATTTTGGTTCTACAAGCTTGACACCGAGCGTGCGCTCCTTTTGCCTGTTTCCTTTTCACTAAGAACTAAGTCCATCAGGAGATAGTTTAGAGTCCTCGAGACTGGAAACTATCCTCCAAGTTTCGGCAAATTGAGCCATAGTTTCTTAAAATTACGATAAGCGTACGGTCCATTTCACTGAAAACCAAGGCCATCAGGAATTAGTTTAGAGTGCCCGGGACTGGGAATTATTTCCCAAGTTCCGGGAAATTGAGCCGAAGTAACCCAAAATCACGATGCGCGTAAGGCAATCTCAGCTACTCTTTCAGTCTTAAAGTGAAGTAGGGCTATGCTTCGGCCCAGAAGCTCGAAAGTGAGCTTTCAAAAAGTTATCCTGTGTCCATTTCACTGCAAACCAAAGCAATCAGGAGTTAGTTTAGAGTCCACGAAACTGGAAAATATCCCCCAAGTTCCGCGAAATCGAGACGAAGTTGGTCAAAATCACGATGCGCGTAAGGAGGTCTCGGCTACTCTTTCAGTCTTAAAGTGAAGTAGGGCTATATTTCCGTCCAGAAGCTCGAAAGTGAGCGTTCAAAACGTTTTGCTCTCTCAATTTAACTGAAAACCAAGGCCATCGTCAGTTAGTTTAGAGTCCCCGGGACTGAAAAATATCCCTGAAGTTCCGGAAACTCGAGCCGAAGTTGGTCAAAATCACGATGCGCCCAAGGCGGTCTCGGCTACTCTTTCAGTTTTAAAGTGAAGTGGGGCTATATTTCTCCCCAGAATTTCGAAAGTATGCGTTCAAAAAAATTGGCTGTGTCCATTTCACTGCAAACCAAGGCCATCAGGAATTACTTTAGAGTCCTTGGGACTGGAATATATCCCCGAAGTTTCGGGAAATCTAGCCGAAGTTGGTCAAACCCACGATGCGCGTAAGACGGTCTCGGCTACTCTTTCAGTCTTGAAGTGAAGTGGGGCTATATTTCGGCTCAGAAGTTCGAAGGGGAGCGTTGAAAAAGTTTTGCCCTCTCCATTTCAATGCAAACCAAGGCAATCAGGAGTTACTTTAGAGTCCCCGGTACCGGAAAATATCCCCCATTTCCCGGGAAATCGAGCCAAAGTTGGTCACAATCACGATAAGCGTAAGGCGGTGTCGGCTACTCTTTCATTCTTAAAGTGAACTGGGCCAATATTTGCGCCCAGAAGCTTGAAAGTGAGCGTTCAGAAAGTTTTGCTGTGTCCATTTCACTCCAAAGAAAGGCCATCAGGAGTTCCTTTAGAGTCCGCGGGACTGTAAAATATCCCCCAAGTTCCGGCTAATCGAGCCGAAGTTGCTCAAAATTACGATGCGCGTAAGCCGGTCTCGGTTACTCTTTCAATCTTAAAGTAAAGTGCAGCTATATTTCGGCCCAGAAGCTCGAAAGTGAGCGTTCAGAAAGTTTTGCTGTGTCCATTTCACTCCAAAGAAAGGCCATCAGGAGTTCCTTTAGAGTCCGCGGGACTGTAAAATATCCCCCAAGTTCCGGCTAATCGAGCCGAAGTTGCTCAAAATTACGATGCGCGTAAGCCGGTCTCGGTTACTCTTTCAATCTTAAAGTAAAGTGCAGCTATATTTCGGCCCAGAAGCTCGAAAGTGAGCGTTCAAAAAGTTTTGCCATGTCCATTTTACTGCAGACCAAAAACGTCGGGGGCCAGTTTAGAGTCCCCGGGAATGGAAAATATCCCCCAAGTTCCGGGAAATTTAGCCAAAGTTGGTCAAAATCACGACGCGCGTACGGCGGTCTCGGCTACTCTTTCAGTCTTCAAGTGAAGTGGGGCAATATTGAGTGTTTTAAAAGTTTTGCTGTGTCAATTTCACTGCAAACCAAGGCCATCAGGAGTTAGTTTAGAGACCCAGGGAGTGGAAAATATCCCCCAAATTCCGCAAAATTTAGCCGAAGTTTGTCAAAATCACCAGGGCGTAAGGCGGTCTTGGCTAATCTTTTAGTCTTAAAGTCAAGTGGGGCTATATTTCGCCCCAGAAGCTTGAAAGTGAGCGTTGAAAAAGTTTTCCTGTCTCAATTTCACTTCGAAGCAAAGCCATCAAGAGTTAGTTTAGAGTCCCAGGGACTGGAAAATATCCCGTAAGTACCGAAAAATCGAGACAAAGTTTGGCAAAATAAATAAGCGCGTAAGGCCGTCTCGGCTACTCTTTTAGTGTTAAAATAAAGGGGGGCTCTATTTCGGCCCAGAAGCTCCAAAGTAAGGGTTCAAAAAAATTTGCTGTGTCCATTTCACTGGAAACCAAGGGCATAAGGAGTTAGTTTAATGTTCCCGGGACTGGAATATATCCCCCAGGTTCCGGGAAATCGAGCCGAAGTTAGTCAAAATCACGATTTGCGTAAGACAGACTCGGCTACTCTTACTCTTAAATAGAAGTGGGGCTATATTTCGGCCCAGAAGCTCGAAGGTGAGTCTTCACAACGTTTTGCTCTGTCAGTTTCAATGCAAAGCAACGCGATCAGGAGTTAGTTAAGAGTCCCCGGGACTGGAAAATATCCCCCAAGTTCCGGGAAATCGATCCGAAGTTGGTCAAAATCACGATGTGCGTAACGCGATCTCGGCTATTGTTTCAGTCTTAAAGTGAAGTGGGGCTATATTTCGGCCCAGAAGCTGCAAAGTGATCGTTAAAAAAGTTATGCTCTGTGCATTTCACTGCAAACCAAGGCCATCAGGAGTTAGTTTAGAGTCTCCCGGACTGGAAAATATCTCCCAAGTTCCGGGAAAGCGAGCTGAACTTGGTCAAAATCACGATGCGCGTAAGGCGGTCTCGGCTACTATTTTTGGGTTAAAGTAAAGTGGGCTTCTATTTAAGCCCACAAGCTAGAAGGTGAGTGTTAAAAAAGTTCTGCTCTGTCCATTTCTCCGAAAACCAAGGCCATAAGGAGTTAATTGAGAGCTCGCGGGACTCGAATATATCCGCCAAGCTCCGGGAAATCGACCCGAAGTTGGTCAAAATCACGATTCGCGCAAGACGGTTTCGGCTACTCTTTCAGTCTTAAAGTCAAGTGGGCTATATTTCGGGCCAGAAGCTCGAAAGTGAGCGTTCAAAAAGTTTGGCTGTGTCCATTTCAATGCAAACCAAGACGATCAGGAGTTAGTTTAGAGTCTCCGGGACTGGAAACTATCCCCCAAATTCCGGGAAATCGAGCCGAAGTTGGTCAAAATCACGATGCGCGCAAGGCGGTCTCAGCTATTCTTTCAGTCTTAAAGTGAAGTTGGGCTATATTTTAGGCCAGAAGCTCGAAGATAAGCGTTCAAAAAGTTTTCCTGTGTCCATTTCACTGCAAACCAAGGCCATCAGGAATAAGTTTCGAGTCCACAGAACTGGAAAATATTCCCTAATTTCCGGCAAATCGAGCCTAAGTTGGTCAAAATCACGATGCGCGTAAGGCGGACTCGGCTCATCTTTCACACCTCAAGTGAAGTGGGGCTATATTTCGGCCAGGAAGCTCGAAACTCTGCTTTCAAAAACTTTGGCTGTTTCAATTTCACTCCAAAACAAGGCCATCCGGACGTAGTTTAGAATACCCGGGACTAGAAAATATCCCCCAAGTCCCGGGAAATCAAGCCGAAGATGGTCAAAATCACGATGCGCGTAAAGCGGTCTCGGCAACTCTTTAAGTCTTAAAGTGAAGTGGGGTTATATTTCGGCCCAGAAGGTCCAAAGTGAGCGTTCAAAAAGTTTTGCTGTGTCCATTTCACTGCAACGCAAGGCCATCAGGAGTTAGTTTAGAGTCCCTGGGACTGGAAAATATCCCCAAAGTTCCGGAAAATCAAGCCAAAGTTGGTCAAAATCACGATGCGCGTGAGACGGTCTCGGCTACTCTTTCAGGCTTAAAGTGAAGTGGGGCTATATTCGGCTCAGAAGCTTGAAGGTGAGCGTTTAAAATGTTTTGGTCTGTCCATTTCAATGCAAACCAAGGCGATCGGGAGTTAGTTTACAGTCCCTGGGACTGAAAAATATCCCACAAGTTCCGGGAAATTGAGCCAAAGTTGCTCAAAATCACGATGCGCGTAAGGCCGTTTCGTCTATTTTTTTCAGTCCTAAAATGAAGTGGGGCTATATTTCGACCTAGAAGCTCGGCACCGAGCGTGCGCTAATTTAATCTGTGTCGATTTCACTGAAAACTAAGGCAATCAGGAGTTAGTTTAGAGCTCCCAAAGCTGGAAACTATCCCCCAAGTTCCGGGAAATCGAGCCATAGAGGCTCAAAATCACGATGCGCGTAAGGCGGTCTCGTCTACTCTTTCAGCCTTAAAATGAAATGGGCTATATTTCGGCCCTAAGGCTCGAAAGTGACCGTTCAAAAAGTTTTCCTGTGTCCATTTCACTGCAAACCAAGGCCAAGAGGAAATACGTTAGAGTCCCCGGGACTGTAAAATATCCCCCAAGTTCCGGGAAATCAAGCGGAAGTTGGTCAAAATCACGTTGCGCGCAAGGCGGTCTCGGCTACTCTTTCAGGTTTAAAGTGAAGTGGGGCTATATTTCGACCCAGCAGCTCGAAAGTGAGCCTTCAAAAAGTTTTCCTGTGTCCATTGCTCGGCCAACCAAGACAATCAGGAGTTAGTTTAGAGTCCCCGGGACTGGAAAATATCCCCGCAGTTCCGGGAAATGGAGCCGAACTTGGTCAAAATCACGATGCGCTTAAGACGGTCTCGGCTACTCTTTGTCTTAAGGTGAAGTGGGGCTATGTGTTGGCCCAGAAGCTTTAAAGTGAGCGTTGAAAAAGTTTTGCCGTTTCCATTTTACTGCAAACCAAGGCAATCAGGAGTTAGTTTAAAGTTCCCGGGTCTGGAAAATATCCCCCAAGTTCCGGGAAATCGAGGCGTAGTTTGTCAAAATCACGATTCGCATAAGGCGGTCTCGGCTACTCTTTCAGTCTTAAAGTGAAGTGTGGCTATATTTTGGCCCAGAAGCTCGCACAAGAGCGTTAAAAAAGTTTTCCTGTGTCCATTTCACTGCAAAGCATGGCCATCAGGAGATAGTTTAGAGTCCCCGGGACTGGAAAATATCCCCCAAGTTTCCGAAAATCGAGCTTAAGTTAGTCAAAATTACGATGCGCGTAAGGCGGCCTCGGCTACTGTTTCAATCTTAAAATGAAGTGGGGCTAAACTTTTGGGCCCAGAAGCTGGAAAGTCAGCGTTCAAAAAGTTTTGCTGTTTCCATTTCACTCCAAACCAAGACAAGCAGGAGTTAGTTTAGAGTCCCCGGGACTGGAAAATATCCCCCAAGTTCCGGGAAATCAACCCGAAGTTTGTCAAAGTCACCATGCTTGTAAGGCGGTCTCGGCTACCCTTTCAGTCTTCAAGTGAAGTGTGGCTGTATTTCGGCCCACAAGCTCGAAAGTGAGCGTTCAAAAAGTTTTGGTGTGTCCATTTCACTGAACACCAAGGCCATCAGGCGTTGGTTTAGAGTACGCGGAAGTAGAAAATATCCCCCCAGTTCCGGGAAATCGAGCCCAAGTTGGTCAAAATCACGATGCCCGGCTACTCTTTCAGTCTTAAAGTGAAGTTGCGCTATATTTCGGCCCAGAGGCTCGAAAGTGCGCATTCGAAAAGTTTTGCTGTGTCCATTTCACTGCAAAGATTAGACGATTAGACAATTTTATATTTATTATTATTGTTATTGAGCAAGGCCATCAGGAGTTAGTTTAGAGCCCCTGGAACTAGAAAATATTTCCCAAGTTCTGCCAGATCGAGCCGAAGTTGGTCAAAGTCACGATGCGCGTAAGGCGCTCTCGGTTAGTCTTTCAGTCTTAAAGTGAAGTTGGGCTATAGTTCGGCCAAGAAGCTCGAAAGTGCGCGTTCAAAAAGTTTTCCTCTGTCCTTTTCACTGGAAATCAAGGCCGTCAGGAGTTAGTTTAGTGTCCCCGGGACTGGAAAATATTCTCCAAGTTCCAGGAAATTGCGCCGAAGTTGATCAAAATCACCATGCGCGTAACGGGCTCTCGGCTATTCTTTCAGTCTTAAATTTAAGTAGGGCTATATTTCGCCCTTGAAGCTCGAAGGTGAGCGTTCAGAATGTTTTGCTGTGTTCATTAAATTGGAAACCAAGGTCATCGGGAGTTAGTTTAGCGTCCCCGGGACTTTAAATTATTCGCCAACTTCCGGGAAATCGAGCAAAAGTGGCCCAAAATCACGATGCGCGTAAGGCGGTCTCGGCTACTCTTTCAGTCTTAAAATTAAGGGGGGCTATATTTCGACCTAGAAGCTCGAGACCGGGCGTGCGCTAGTTTTACCTGTGTCCATTTCACTGACATCTTAGGCGATCAAGTGTTAGTTTAGAGTCCTTGGGACTGGAAAATATTCCCCATAATCTGGCGGATGGAGCCAAAGTTGCTCAAAATCACGATGCGCGTAAGGCGGTGTCGGCTACTCTTTCAGTCATAAAATGAAGTGGGGCTATATTTCGGCCGAGAATCTCGACACCGAGCGTGCGCTCCTTTTGCCTGTGTACATATCACTGAAAACTAAGTTCATCATGAGTTAGCATAGAGTCCTCGAGACTGGAAACTATCCTCCAAGTTTCGGCAAATTGAGCCATAGTTTCTTAAAATTACGATAAGCCTACGGCAGTTTCGTTTACTCTTTCAGTCTTAAAATGAAGTGGGGCTTTATTTCGACCTAGAAGCTCGACAGGGAGCGTGCGCTCCTGTTACCTGTGACCATTTTACTGAAAACTAAGGTTATCAGGAGTTAGCTTAGAGTCCCCGGGACTGGAAAATATCCCCCAAGTTTTGGCAGATCGAGCCATAGTGGCTAAAAATTTCGATGCGCTTAAGGCGGTTTTGTCTACCCTTTCGGTCTTAAAATAAAGTGGGGCTAGATTTCGGCCACAACCTGGAAACCTAGCGTGCGCTCCTTTTACCTGTGTCCATTTCACTGAAAACCAAGGCAATCAGGAGTTAGTTTAGAGCTTCCGGGACTGGAAAATATCCCCCAAACCCCGAGAAATCAAGCCGAAGTTAGACAAATTTACCATGCGCGTAAGGCGGTCTCGGCTACTCTTTCAGTCTTAAAGTGAAGTGGGGCTATGCTTCGGCCGAGAAGCTCGAAAGTGAACGTTCAAAAAGTTTGGCTGTGTCCATTTCACTGAAAACCAAGGCCATCAGGAATTAGTTTAGAGTGCCCGGCACAGGGAATTATTTCCCAAGTTCCGCGAAATCGAGCCGAAGTAACCCAAAATCACGATGCGCGTAAGGCAATCTCAGCTACTCTTTCAGTCTTAAAGTGAAGTAGGGCTATGCTTCGGCCCAGAAGCTCGAAAGTGAGCTTTCAAAAAGTTATCCTGTGTCCATTTCACTGCAAACCAAAGCAATCAGGAGTTAGTTTAGAGTCCCCGAAACTGGAAAATATCCCCCAAGTTCCGCGAAATCGAGACGAAGTTGGTCAAAATCACGATGCGCGTAAGGAGGTCTCGGCTACTCTTTCAGTCTTAAAGTGAAGTAGGGCTATATTTCGGTCCAGAAGCTCGAAAGTGAGCGTTCAAAAAGTCTTGCTCTCTCAATTTAACTGAAAACCAAGGCCATCGTCAGTTAGTTTAGAGTCCCCGGGACTGAAAAATATCCCTGAAGTTCCGGAAACTCGAGCCGAAGTTGGTCAAAATCACGATGCGCCCAAGGCGGTCTCGGCTACTCTTTCAGTTTTAAAGTGAAGTGGGGCTATATTTCTCCAAAGAATTTCGAAAGTATGCGTTCAAAAAAATTGGCTGTGTCCATTTTACCGCAAACCAAGGCCATCAGGAATTACTTTAGAGTCCTTGGGACTGGAATATATCCCCGAAGTTTCGGGAAATCTAGCCGAAGTTGGTCAAACCCACGATGCGCGTAAGACGGTCTCGGCTACTCTTTCAGTCTTGAAGTGAAGTGGGGCTATATTTCGGCTCAGAAGCTCGAAGGGGAGCGTCAAAACGTTTTGCAGTGTCAATTTCACTGGAAGCCAAGGCCATCAGGAGTTACTTTAGAGTCCCCGGTACCGGAAAATATCCCCCATTTCCCGGGAAATCGAGCCGAAGTTGGTCAAAATCACGATGGGCGTGAGGCGGACTCGGCTCATCTTTCACTCTTCAAGTGAACTGGGCCTATATTTCGGCCTAGAAGCTCGAAGCTTTGCTTTCAAAAAGTTTGGCTGTTTCAATTTCACTGCAAAACAAGCCCATCCGGACTTAGTTTAGAATCCCCGGGACTAGAAAATATCCCCCAAGTCCCGCGAAATCAAGCCGAAGATGGTCAAAATCACGATGCGCGTAAGGCGGTCTCGGCTACTCTTTAAGTCTTAAAGTGAAGTGGGGCTATGTTTCGGCCCAGAAGCTCGAAAGGAAGCGTTCAAAAAGTTTTCCTGTGTCCATTTCACTGCAAACCCAGGCCATCAGGAGTTAGTTTAGAGTCCCCGGGACTGGAATATATCCCCCAAGTTCCGGGAAATCGAGCCAAATTTGGTCAAAATCACCATGCGCGTAAGCCGGTCTCGGCTACTCTATCAGTCTTAAAGTAAAGTTGGGCTATATTTTGTTCCAGAAACTCACAAGTGAGCGTTTAAAAAGTTCTGCTAAGTCCACTTCACTGCAAACCACGACAATAAGGAGTTAGTTTAGAAATCCCGGGACTGGAAAATATCCTCGAAGTTGCGGCAAATCGAGCCGAAGTTGGTGAAAATCACGATGCGCGGAACGCGTTCTTTGCTACTCTTTCCGTCTTAAAGTGAAGTGGGGCTATATTTCGGCCTAGAAGCTCGACACCGAGCAGCGCTCCTTTTATCTGTGTCCATTTTAGTAAAAATTAAGGCCATCAGAAGTTAGTTTAGAGTCCCCGGGACTGTAAAATATCAACCAAAATCCGGCAAATCAACCAAAGTTGCTGAAAATCACGATGTGCGTAAGAGTTTATGGTACTCTTACCGTTTTAAATTAAAGTGGGGCTATATTTCGGCCTAGAAGCTCCACACCTAGCGTCCGCTTCGTTTACCTCTGTCCTTTTCACTTAATAATACGGCAATCAGGAGTTAGTTTAGAGTCCCCGGACTGAAAAATATCCCCCTAGTCCCCGCAAATCCAGCCAAAGATGCTCAAAAATCACCATTCGCGTAAGGCGGTCTCGGCTACTCTTTTAGTCTTAAAATGAAGTGGGGCTATATTTCGGCCTAGAAGCTCGACACCTAGCTTGCGCTTCTTTAACCTGTGTCCATTTCAGCAAAAAATAAAGACATCAGGGTTTAGTTTAGAGTTTCCGGCACTGGAAAATATCCCCCAATTTCCGGAAAATCGAGCCGAAGTTGATCAAAATCACGATGCGCGTAAGGCGGTCTCGGCTACTCTTTCAGTCTTGAAGTGAAGTGGGGCTACATTGCTGCCCAAGAGCTTGAAAGTGAGCGTTTAAAAAGTTTTGCTCTGTCTATTTCACTGCAAACGAAGGCCATCAGGAGTTAATTTAGAGTTTCCAGGAGTAGAAAATATCCCCCAACTTCCTGGCAATCGAGCCGAGGTTGGTTAAAATCACCATGCCCGTAAGGCGGTCTCGGCTACTCTTTCATTCTTAAAGTGAAGTGGGGCAATATTTCGGCCCAGAAGCTCTAAAGTGAGTGTTTAAAAAGGTTTTGCTGTGTCAATTTCACTGCAAACCAAAGCCATCAGGAATTAGTTTAGAGACCCAGGGAGTGGAAAATATCCCCCAAATTCCGGGAAATTTAGCCGAAGTTGGTCAAAATCACCATGTGCGTAAGGCGGTCTCGGCTAATCTTTCAGTCTTAAAGTGAAGTGGGGCTATATTTCTGCCCAGAAGCTCGAAAGTGACCGTTCAAAAGGTCTTGCTGTGTCAATTTCACTGCAAACAAAGGCGAGCAGAAGTTAGGTTAGAGTCTCAGGGACTGGAAAATATCCTGTAAGTGCGGAAAAATGGGGACAAAGGTCGTCAAAATGAAGATACGCGTAAGGCCGTCTCGGCTATTCGTTCAGTCTTAAAGTGAAGTGAGGCTCTACTTCGGCCCACAAGGTCCAAAGTGAGCGTTCAAAAAAAATTGCTGTGTCCATTTCACTGCAAACCAAGGCAATCAGGAGATAGTTTAGAGTCCCCGAGACTTGAATATATCCCCTAAGTTCCGGGAAATCGAGCCAAAGTTTGTCAAACTCACGATGCGCGTAAGACGGACTCGGCTACTCTTTCAATCTTAAAGTAGAGTGGGGGCTATATTTCGGCCCAGAAGCTCGAAGGTGAGCGTTCAAAATGTTTTCCTCTCCATTTCAATACAAACCAAGCCGATCAGGGGTTAGTTCAGAGTCCTCGGGACTGGAAAATACCCCCCAAGTTCCTAGAAATCGATCCGAAGTTGGTCAAAATCACGATGCGCGTAAGGCGGTCTCGGCTACTCTTTCAGTCCTAAAGTGAAGTGTGGCTATATTTCGGCAAAGAAGGTCGTAAGTGAGCGTTGAAAAAGTTATGCTGTGCCCAATTCACTGCAAAGCAAGGCAATCAGGTGTCAGTTTAGAGTCCGCCGGATTTGAAAATATCCCCCAAGTTCTGGGAAATCGAGCCGAAGTTGGTCAAAATCACGATGCGCCTAAGGCGGTCTCGGCTACTCTTAAAGTCTTAAAGTGAAGTACGACTAAATTTGGGCCCAGAAGCTCGAAGGTGAGCGTTCAAAATGTTTTCCGATGTCCATTTCAATGCAAACCAAGGCAATCAGGAGTTAGTTTAGAGTCCCCGGGACTAAAAAAATATGCCCCAAGTTCCGGGAAATCGAGCCTAAGCTGGTCAAAATCACGATGCGCGTAAGGCGGTCTCGGCTACTCTTAAAGTCTTAAAGTGAAGTGGGACTAAATTTGGGCCCAGAAGCTCGAAGGTGAGCGTTCAAAATGTTTTCCTATGTCCATTTCAATGCAAACCAAGGCAATCAGGAGTTAGTTTAGAGTCCCCGGGACTAAAAAAATATGCCCCAAGTTGCGGGAAATCGAGCCGAAGTTGGTCAAAATGACGATGCGCGTAAGGCGCTCTCGCTTACTCTTTCAGTCTTTAAGTCAAGTGGGGCTATATTTGGGCCAAGAAGCTCGAAAGTGAACGTTCAGAAAGTTTTGCTGTGTCCATTTCAATGCCAACCAAGGCCATCAGGAGTTACTTTAGAGTCCGCGGGACTAAAAACATATTCCCCAAGTTCCGGGAAACCGAGCCCAAGTTGGTCAAAATCACGATGCGTGCAAGGCGGTCCCGGCTACTCTTTCAGTCTTAAAGTGAAGTTGCGCTATATTTCGGCCCAGAGGCTCGAAAGTGCGCGTTCAAAAAGTTTTCCTGGGTCAATTTCACTTCAAACGATCAAGAGTTAGTTTAGAGTCCCAGGGACTGGAAAATATCCCGTAAGTGCCGAAAAATCGAGACAAAGTTTGGCAAAATAAATAAGCGCGTAAGGCCGTCTGGGCTACTCTTTTAGTGTTAAAATAAAGTGGGGCTCTATTTCGGCCCAGAAGCTCCAAAGTAAGGGTTCAAAAAAATTTGCTGTGTCCATTTCACTGGAAACCAAGGCCATCAGGAGTTAGTTTACTGTTCCCGGGACTGGAATATATCCCCCAAGTTCCGGGAAATCGAGCTAAATTTGGTCAAAATCACGATGCGCGTAAGGCGGTCTCGGCTACTATTTCAGGGTTAAAGTGAAGTAGGCTTCAAGAGTCTCCGGGACTGGAAAATATCCCCCAAATTCCGGGAAATGGAGCCGAAGTTGGTGAAAATCACGATGCGCGCAAGGCGGTCTCAGCTATTCTTTCAGTCTTAAAGGGAAGTTGGGCTATATTTTAGGCCAGAAGCTCGAAGATAAGCGTTCAAAAAGTTTTGCTGTGTCCATTTCACTGCAACGCAAGGCCATCAGGAGTTAGTTTAGAGTCCCCGGGACTGGAAAATATCCCCCAAGTTCCGGAAAATCAAGCAAAAGGTTGTCAAAATCACGATGCGCGTAAGACGGTCTCGGCTACTCTTTCAGGCTTAAAGAGAAGTGGGGCTATATTCGGCTCAGAAGCTTGAAGGTGAGCGTTTAAAATGTTTTGCTCTGTCCATTTCAATGCAAACCAAGCCGATCGGGAGTTAGTTTACAGTCCCTGGGACTGAAAAATATCCCACAAGTTCCGGCAAATTGAGCCAAAGTTGCTCAAAATCACGATGCGCGTAAGGCCGTTTCGTCTATTTTTTCAGTCTGAAAATGAAGTGGGGCTATATTTCGACCTAGAAGCTCGGCACCGAGCGTGCGCTAATTTAATCTGTGTCGATTTCACTGAAAACTAAGGCAATCAGGAGTTAGTTTAGAGCTCCCAAAGCTGGAAACTATCCCCCAAGCTCCGGGAAATCGAGCCATAGAAGCTCAAAATCACGATGCGCGTAAGGCGGTCTCGTCTACTCTTTCAGCCTTAAAATGAAATGGGCTATATTTCGGCCCAAAGGCTCGAAAGTGACCGTTCAAAAAGTTTTCCTGTGTCCATTTCACTGCAAACCAAGGCCAAGAGGAAATACGTTAGAGTCCCCGGGACTGTAAAATATCCCCCAAGTTCCGGCGCGTAAGCCGGTCTCGGCTACTCTTTCAATCTTAAAGTAAAGTGCAGCTATATTTCGGCCCAGAAGCTCGAAAGTGAGCGTTCAAAAAGTTTTGCTGTGTCCATTTTACTGCAGACCAAGGACGTCGGGGGCCAGTTTAGAGTCCCCGGGAATGGAAAATATCCCCCAAGTTCCGGAAAATTTAGCCAAAGTTGGTCAAAATCACGACGCGCGTACGGCGGTCTCGGCTACTCTTTCAGTCTTAAAGTGAAGTGGGGCAATATTTCGGCCCAGAAGCTCGAAACTGACCGTTTAAAAAGTTTTGCTGTCTCAATTTCACTGCAAACCAAGGCCATCAGGGGTTAGTTTAGAGACCCAGGGAGTGGAAAATATCCCCCAAATGCCGGGAAATTTAACCTAAGTTTGTCAAAATCACCAGGGCGTAAGGCGGTCTTGGCTAATCTTTCAGTCTTAAAGTGAAGTGGGGCTATATTTCGCCCCAGAAGCTCGAAGGTGAGTCTTCACAACGTTTTGCTCTGTCAGTTTCAATACAAAGCAAGGCGATCAGGAGTTAGTTTAGAGTCCCCGGGACTGGAAAATATCCCCCAAGTTCCGGGATATCGATCCGAGGCTGGTCAAAATCACGATGCGCGAAACGCCATCTCGGCTATTGTTTCAGTCTTAAAGTGAAGTGGGGCTATATTTCGACCTAGAAGCTCGAAAGTGACCGTTTAAAAAGTTACGTTTTGTGCATTTAACTGCAAACAAAGGCCATCAGGACTTAGTTTAAAGTCCCCTGGACTGGAAAATATCCGCCAAGTTCCGGGAAATCGAGCTGAAGTTGGTCAAAATCACTATGCCTGTAAGACGGTCTCTGCTACTCTGTCAGGCTTAAAGTGAAGTGGGGCTATATTTCGGCCCAGAAGCTGCAAAGTGATCGTTAAAAAAGTGATTCTCTGTTCATTTCACTGCAAACCAAGGCCATCAGGAGTTAGTTTAGAGTCCCCCGGACTGGAAAATATTTCCCAAGTTCCGGGAAATCGAGCTGAACTTGGTCAAAATCACGATGCGCGTAAGGCGGTCTCGGCTACTATTTCAGGGTTAAAGTGAAGTGGGCTTCTATTTAAGCCCACAAGCTAGAAGGTGAGTGTTAAAAAAGTTCTGCTCTGTCCATTTCTCCGAAAACCAAGGCCATAAGGAGTTAATTTAGAGCTCGTGGGACTCGAATATATCCGCCAAGCTCCGGGATATCGACCCGAAGTTGGTCAAAATCACGATTCGCGCAAGACGGTTTCGGCTACTCTTTCAGTCCATATTTCGGGCCAGAAGCTCGAAAGTGACCGTTCAAAAAGTTTGGCTGTGTCCATTTCAATGCAAACCAAGACGATCAGGATTTAGTTTAGAGTCTCCGGGACTGGAAACTATCCCCCAAATTCCGGGAAATCGAGCCGAAGTTGGTCAAAATCACGATGAGTGCAAGGCGGTCTCAGCTATTCTTTCAGTCTCAAAGGGAAGTTGGGCTATATTTTAGGCCAGAAGCTCGAAGATAAGCGTTCAAAAAGTTTTGCTGTGTCCATTTCACTGCAAACCAAGGTCATCAGGAATAAGTTTAGAGTCCACAGAACTGGAAAATATCCCCTAATTTCCGGCAAATCGAGCCGAAGTTGGTCAAAATCACGATGCGCGTAAGGCGGACTCGGCTCATCTTTCACTCTTCAAGTGAAGTGGGGCTATATTTCGGCCTAGAAGCTCGAAGCTTTGCTTTCAAAAAGTTTGGCTGTTTCAATTTCACTGCAAAACAAGCCCATCCGGACTTACTTTAGAATCCCCGGGACTAGAAAATATCCCCCAAGTCCCGCGAAATCAAGCCGAAGATGGTCAAAATCACGATGCGCGTAAGGCGGTCTCGGCTACTCTTTAAGTCTTAAAGTGAAGTGGGGCTATGTTTCGGCCCAGAAGTTCGAAAGGAAGCGTTCAAAAAGTTTTCCTGTGTCCATTTCACTGCAAACCCAGGCCATCAGGAGTTAGTTTAGAGTCCGCGGGACTGGAATATATCCCCCAAGTTCCGGGAAATCGAGCCAAATTTGGTCAAAATCACCATGCGCGTAAGCCGGTCTCGGCTACTCTATCAGTCTTAAAGTAAAGTTGGGCTATATTTTGTTCCAGAAACTCACAAGTAAGCGTTTAAAAAGTTCTTCTAAGTCCACTTCACTGCAAACCACGACAATGAGGAGTTAGTTTAGAAATCCCGGGACTGGAAAATATCCTCGAAGTTGCGGCAAATCGAGCCGAAGTTGGTGAAAATCACGATGCGCGGAACGCGTTCTTTGCTACTCTTTCCGTCTTAAAGTGAAGTGGGGCTATATTTCGGCCTAGACGCTCGACACCGAGCGAGCGCTCCTTTTATCTGTGTCCATTTTAGTAAAAATTAAGGCCATCAGAAGTTAGTTTAGAGTCCCCGGGACTGTAAAATATCAACCAAAATCCGGCAAATCAACCAAAGTTGCTGAAAATCACGATGTGCGTAAGAGTTTATGGTACTCTTACCGTTTTAAATTAAAGTGGGGCTATATTTCGGCCTAGAAGCTCCACACCTAGCGTCCGCTTCGTTTACCTCTGTCCTTTTCACTTAATAATACGGCAATCAGGAGTTAGTTTAGAGTCCCCGGACTGAAAAATATCCCCCTAGTCCCCGCAAATCCAGCCAAAGATGCTCAAAAATCACCATTCGCGTAAGGCGGTCTCGGCTACTCTTTTAGTCTTAAAATGAAGTGGGGCTATATTTCGGCCTAGAAGCTCGACACCTAGCTTGCGCTTCTTTAACCTGTGTCCATTTCAGCAAAAAATAAAGACATCAGGGTTTAGTTTAGAGTTTCCGGCACTGGAAAATATCCCCCAATTTCCGGAAAATCGAGCCGAAGTTGATCAAAATCACGATGCGCGTAAGGCGGTCTCGGCTACTCTTTCAGTCTTGAAGTGAAGTGGGGCTACATTGCTGCCCAAGAGCTTGAAAGTGAGCGTTTAAAAAGTTTTGCTCTGTCTATTTCACTGCAAACGAAGGCCATCAGGAGTTAATTTAGAGTTTCCAGGAGTAGAAAATATCCCCCAACTTCCTGGCAATCGAGCCGAGGTTGGTTAAAATCACCATGCCCGTAAGGCGGTCTCGGCTACTCTTTCATTCTTAAAGTGAAGTGGGGCAATATTTCGGCCCAGAAGCTCTAAAGTGAGTGTTTAAAAAGGTTTTGCTGTGTCAATTTCACTGCAAACCAAAGCCATCAGGAATTAGTTTAGAGACCCAGGGAGTGGAAAATATCCCCCAAATTCCGGGAAATTTAGCCGAAGTTGGTCAAAATCACCATGTGCGTAACGCGGGCTCGGCTAATCTTTCAGTCTTAAAGTGAAGTGGGGCTATATTTCTGCCCAGAAGCTCGAAAGTGACCGTTCAAAAGGTCTTGCTGTGTCAATTTCACTGCAAACAAAGGCGAGCAGAAGTTAGGTTAGAGTCTCAGGGACTGGAAAATATCCTGTAAGTGCGGAAAAATGGGGACAAAGGTCGTCAAAATGAAGATACGCGTAAGGCCGTCTCGGCTATTCGTTCAGTCTTAAAGTGAAGTGAGGCTCTACTTCGGCCCACAAGGTCCAAAGTGAGCGTTCAAAAAAAATTGCTGTGTCCATTTCACTGCAAACCAAGGCAATCAGGAGATAGTTTAGAGTCCCCGAGACTTGAATATATCCCCTAAGTTCCGGGAAATCGAGCCAAAGTTTGTCAAACTCACGATGCGCGTAAGACGGACTCGGTTACTCTTTCAATCTTAAAGTAGAGTGGGGGCTATATTTCGGCCCAGAAGCTCGAAGGTGAGCGTTCAAAATGTTTTCCTCTGTCCATTTCAATACAAACCAAGGCAATAAGGGGTTAGTTTAGAGTCCTTTGGGACTGGAAAATACCCCCCAAGTTCCTAGAAATCGATCCGAAGTTGGTCAAAATCACGATGCGCCTAAGGCGGTCTCGGCTACTCTTTCAGTCTTAAAGTGAAGTGTGGCTATATTTCGGCAAAGAAGGTCGAAAGTGAGCGTTGAAAAAGTTATGCTGTGTCCAATTCACTGCAAAGCAAGGTAACCAGGTGTTAGTTTAGAGTCCACCGGATTTGAAAATATCCCCCAAGTTCCGGGAAATCGAGCCTAAGCTGGTCAAAATCACGATGCGCGTAAGGCGGTCTCGGCTACTCTTAAAGTCTTAAAGTGAAGTGGGGCTATATTTGGGCCCAGAAGCTCGAAGGTGAGCGTTCAAAATGTTTTCCTATGTCCATTTCAACGTAAACCAAGGCCATCAGGAGTTAGTTTACAGTCCCCGGGACTAAAAAAATATCCCCCAAGTTGCGGGAAATCGAGCCGAAGTTGGTCAAAGTCACGATGAGCGTAAGGCGCTCTCGCTTACTCTTTCAGTCTTTAAGTGAAGTGGGGCTATATTTGGGCCAAGAAGCTCGAAAGTGAACGTTCAAAAAGTTTTGCTGTGTCCATTTCAAGGCCATCAGGAGTTACTTTAGAGTCCGCGGGACTAAAAAATATTCCCCAAGTTCCGGGAAACCGAGCCGAAGTTGGTCAAACTCACGATGCGCGTAAGGCGGGCTCGGCTACTCTTTTAGTCTTAAAGTAAAGTGGGGCTATATCTCGTCACAGAAGCTCGAAAATGAGCGTTCAAAAAGCCTTGCTGTGTCCAGTTTACTGCAGACCAAGGACGTCGGGGGTCAGCTTAGAGTCCCCGGGAATGGAAAATATCCCCCAAGTTCCGGGAAATTTAGCCGAAAATGGTCAAAATCACGACGCGCGTACGGCGGTCTCGGCTACTCTTTCAGTCTTAAAGTGAAGTGGGGCTATATTTCGCCCCAGAAGCTCGAAAGTGAGCGTTCAAAAAGTTTTCCCTTGTCAAGTTCACTTCAAACCAAGGTGATCAGGGGTTAGTTCAGGGTCCCCAGGACTGGAAAATATCCCCCAAGTTCCGGGATATCGATCCGAAGTTGGTCAAAATCACGATTCGCGAAACGCGGGCCGCCTATTGTTGCAGTCTTAAAGTGAAGTGGGGCTATATTTCAGCCCAGAAGCTCGAAACTCTGCTTTCAAAAACTTTTGCTGTTTCAATTTCACTGCAAAACAAGGTCATCAGGACTTAGTTTATCGTCCCCGGGACTAGAAAATATTCCCCAAGTCCCGGGAAATCAAGCCGAAGATGGTCAAAATCACGATGCGCGTAAAGCGGTCTCGGACACTCTTTAAGTCTTAAAGTGAAGTGGGGTTATATTTCGGCCCAGAAGGTCCAAAGTGAGCGTTCAAAAAGTTTTGCTGTGTCCATTTCACTGCAACGCAAGGCCATCAGGAGTTAGTTTAGAGTCCCCGGGACTGGAAAATATCCCCCAAGTTCCGGAAAATCAAGCCAAAGTTGGTCAAAATCACGATGCGCGTAAGACGGTCTCGGCTACTCTTTCAGGCTTAAAGTGAAGTGGGGCTATATTCGGCTCAGAAGCTTGAAGGTGAGCGTTTAAAATGTTTTGCTCTGTCCATTTCAATGCAAACCAAGGCGATCGGGAGTTAGTTTACAGTCCCTGGGACTGAAAAATATCCCACAAGTTCCGGCAAATTGAGCCAAAGTTGCTCAAAATCACGATGCGCGTAAGGCCGTTTCGTCTATTTTTTCAGTCTTAAAATGAAGTGGGGCTATATTTCGACCTAGAAGCTCGGCACCGAGCGTGCGCTAATTTAATCTGTGTCGATTTCACTGAAAACTAAGGCAATCAGGAGTTAGTTTAGAGCTCCCAAAGCTGGAAACTATCCCCCAAGCTCCGGGAAATCGAGCCATAGAAGCTCAAAATCACGATGCGCGTAAGGCGGTCTCGTCTACTCTTTCAGCCTTAAAATGAAATGGGCTATATTTCGGTCCAAAGGCTCGAAAGTGACCGTTCAAAAAGTTTTCCTGTGTCCATTTCACTGCAAACCAAGGCCAAGAGGATATACGTTAGAGTCCCCGGGACTGTAAATTATCCCCCAAGTTCCGGGAAATGAAGCGGAAATTGGTGAAAATCAGGATGCGCGCAAGGCGGTCTCGGCTACTCTTTCAGTTTTAAAGTGAAGTGGGGCTATATTTCGACCCAGCAGCTCGAAAGTGAGCGTTCAAAAAGTGTTCCTGTGAAAATATTCCCCAAGTTCCGGGAAATCGAGCAGAAGTTGATCAAAATCACGATGCGCGTAACGCAGTCTCGGCTACTGTTTCAGTCTTAAAGTGAAGTGTGGCTGTATTTCGGCCCACAAGCTCGAAAGTGAGCGTTCAAAAAGTTTTCCTGTGTCCAATTCACTGCAAACCAAGGCCATCAGGCGTTAGTTTAGAGTACGCGGAAGTAGAAAATATCCCCCCAGTTCCGGGAAATCGAGCCCAAGTGTGTCAAAATCACGATGCGCGCAACGCGGGTCCGGCTACTCTTTCAGTCTTAAAGTGATGTTGGGCTATATTTCGGCCCAGAGACTCGAAAGTGCGCATTCGAAAAGTTTTGCTGTGTCCATTTCACTGCAAAGCAAGGCCATCAGGAGTTAGTTTAGAGCCCTTGGGACTAGAAAATATTTCCCAAGTTCCGCCAGATCGAGCCGAAGCTGGTCAAAGTCATGATGCGCGTAAGGCGCTCCAGGTTAGTCTTTCACTCTTAAAGTGAAGTTGGGCTATAGTTCGGCCAAGAAGCTCGAAAGTGCGCGTTCAAAAAGTTTTGCTCTGTCCCTTTCACTGGAAACCAAGGCCGTCAGGAGTTAGTTTAGAGTCCCCGGGACTGGAAAATATTCTCCAAGTTCCAGGAAATCGCGCCGAAGTTGATCAAAATCACGATGCGCGTCACGGGCCCTCGGCTATTCTTTCAGTCTTAAATTTAAGTAGGGCTATATTTCGGCCCTGAAGCTCGAAGGTGAGCGTTCAGAATGTTTCGGTGTGTTCATTAAATTGGAAACCAAGGTCATCGGGAGTTAGTTTAGCGTCCCCGGGACTTTAAATTATTCGCCAACTTCCGGGAAATCGAGCAAAAGTGGCCCAAAATCACGATGCGCGTAAGGCGGTCTCGGCTACTCTTTCAGTCTTAAAATTAAGGGGGGCTATATTTCAACCTAGAAGCTCGAGACCGGGCGTGCGCTAATTTTACCTGTGTCCATTTCACTGACATCTTAGGCGATCAGGTGTTAGTTTAGTCCTTGGGACTGGAAAATATTCCCCAAATTCTGGCAGATCGAGCCAAAGTTGCTCAAAATCACGATGCGCGTAAGGCGGTGTCGGCTACTCTTTCAGTCTTAAAATGAAGTGGGGCTATATTTCGGCCGAGAATCTCGACACCGAGCGTGCGCTCCTTTTGCCTGTGTACATATCACTGAAAACTAAGTTCATCATGAGTTAGCATAGAGTCCTCGGGACTGGAAAATATTCCCCGAATTCCGGCAAATCGAGCCAAAGATGCTCAAAATCAAGATGCGAGTAAGGCGGTCTCGGCTACTCTTTCACTCTGAAAATGAAGTGGCGCCATATTCCGGTTCTACAAGCTTGACACCGAGCGTGCGCTCCTTTTGCCTGTGTACATATCACTGAAAACTAAGTTCATCATGAGTTAACATAGAGTCCTCGGGACTGGAAAATATTCCCCGAATTCCGGCAAATCGAGCAAAAGATGATCAAAATCAAGATGCGAGTAAGGCGGTCTCGGCTACTCTTTCACTCTGAAAATGAAGTGGGACCATATTTTGGTTCTACAAGCTTGACACCGGGCGTGCGCTCCTTTTGCCTGTGTCCTTTTCACTAAGAACTAAGTCCATCAGGAGATAGTTTAGAGTCCTCGAGACTGGAAACTATCCTCCAAGTTTCGGCAAATTGAGCCATAGTTTCTTAAAATTACGATAAGCGTACGGCAGTTTCGTTTACTCTTTCAGTCTTAAAATGAAGTGGGGCTTTATTTCGACCTAGAAGCTCGACAGGGAGCGTGCGCTCCTGTTACCTGTGACCATTTTACTGAAAACTAAGGTTATCAGGAGTTAGCTTAGAGTGCCCGGGACTGGAAAATATCCCCCAAGTTTTGGCAGATCGAGCCATAGTGGCTAAAAATTTCGATGCGCTTAAGGCGGTTTCGTCTACCCTTTCAGTCTTAAAATAAAGTGGGGCTAGATTTCGGCCTACAACCTGGAAACCTAGCGTGCGCTCCTTTTACCTGTGTCCATTTCACTGAAAACCAAGGCGATCAGGAGTTAGTTTAGAGCTTCCGGGACTGGAAAATATCCCCCAAACCCCGAGAAATCAAGCCGAAGTCTGACAAATTTACCAAGCGCGTAAGGCGGTCTCGGCTACTCTTTCAGTCTTAAAGTGAAGTGGGGCTATATTTCGGCTCAGAAGCTCGAAAGTGAGCGTTCAAAAAGTTTGGCTGTGTCCATTTCACTGAAAACCAAGGCCATCGTCAGTTAGTTTAGAGTCCCCGGGACTGAAAGATATCCCTTAAGTTCTCGAAACTCGAGCCGAAGTTGGTCAAAATCACGATGCGCGTAAGGCGGTCTCGGCTACTCTTTCAGTCTTAAAGTGAAGTAGTGCTATATTTCGGTCCAGAAGCTCGAAAGTGAGCGTTCAAAAAGTTTTGCTCTCTGAATTTCACTGAAAACCAAGGCCATCCTCAGTTAGTTTAGAGTCCCCGGGACTGAAAAATATCCCTGAAGTTCCGGAAACTCGAGCCGAAGTTGGTCAAAATCACGATGCGCCTAAGGCGGTCTCGGCTACTCTTTCAGTTTTAAAGTGAAGTGGGGCTATATTTCTCAAATTTCGAATTTCGAAAGTATGCGTTCAAAAAAATTGGCTGTGTCCATTTCACTGGAAACCAAGGCCATCAGGAATTACTTTAGAGTCCTTGGGACTGGAATATATCCCCGAAGTTTCGGGAAATCTAGCCGAAGTTGGTCAAAACCACCATGCGCGTAAGACGGTCTCGGCTACTCTTTCAGTCTTAAAGTGAAGTGGGGCTACATTTCGGCTCAGAAGCTCGAAGTGGAGCGTTCAAAAAGTTTTGCTCTCTCCATTTCAATGCAAACCAAGGCAATCAGGAGTTACTTTAGAGTCCCCGGTACCGGAAAATATCCCCCATTTCCCGGGAAATCGAGCCAAAGTTGGTCACAATCACGATAAGCGTAAGGCGGTCTCGGCTACTCTTTCATTCTTAAAGTGAAGTGGCGCAATATTTCCGCCCAGAAGCTTGAAAGTGAGCGTTCAGAAAGTTTTGCTGTGTCCATTTCACTCCAAAGCAAGGCCATCAAGAGTTACGTTAGAGTCCGCGGGACTGTAAAATATCCCCCAAGTTCCGGGAAATCGAGCCAAAGTTGGTCAAAATTACGATGCGCGTAAGCCGGTCTCGGCTACTCTTTCAATCTTAAAGTAAAGTGCAGCTATATTTCGGCCCAGAAGCTCGAAAGTGAGCGTTCAAAAAGTTTTCCTGTGTCCATTTTACTGCAGACCAAGGACGTCGGGGGCCAGTTTAGAGTCCCCGGGAATGGAAAATATCCCCCAAGTTCCGGGAAATTTAGCCGAAGTTTGTCAAAATCACCAGGGCGTAAGGCAGTTTTGGCTAATCTTTAAGTCTTAAAGTGAAGTGGGGCTATATTTCGCCCCAGAAGCTCGAAAGTGAGCGTTCAAAAAGTTTTCCTGTGTCAATTTCACTTCGAAGCAAAGCCATCAAGAGTTAGTTTAGAGTCCCAGGGACTGGAAAATATCCCGTAAGTGCCGAAAAATCGAGACAAAGTTTGGCAAAATAAATAAGGGCGTAAGGCCGTCTCGGCTACTCTTTTAGTGTTAAAATAAAGTGGGGTTCTATTTCGGCCCAGAAGCTCCAAAGTAAGGGTTCAAAAAAATTTGCTGTGTCCATTTCACTGGAAACCAAGGCCATCAGGAGTTAGTTTAGTGTTCCCGGGACTGGAATATATCCCCCAGGTTCCGGGAAATCGAGCCGAAGTTAGTCAAAATCAAGATTTGCGTAAGACAGACTCGGCTACTCTTACTCTTAAAAAGAAGTGGGGCTATATTTCGGCCCAGAAGCTCGAAGGTGAGTCTTCACAACGTTTTGCTCTGTCAGTTTCAATGCAAGGCAAGGCGATCAGGAGTTAGTTTAGAGTCCCCGGGACTGGAAAATATCCCCCAAGTTCCGGGATATCGATCCGAAGTTGGTCAAAATCACGATGCGCGAAACGCGATCTCGGCTATTGTTTCAGTCTTAAAGTGAAGTGGGGCTATATTTCGGCCCAGAAGCTAGAAAGTGACCGTTTAAAAAGTTACGCTTTGTGCATTTAACTGCGAACAAAGGCCATCACGAGCTAGTTTAAAGTCCCCCGGACTGGAAAATATCCGCCAAGTTCCGGGAAATCGAGCTGAAGTTGGTCAAAATCACGATGCCTGTAAGGCGGTCTCCGCTACTCTTTCAGTCTTAAAGTGAAGTGGGGCTATATTTCGGCCCAGAAGATGCAAAGTGATCGTTAAAAAAGTGATGCTCTGTGCATTTCACTGCAAACCAAGGCCATCAGGAGTTAGTTTAGTGTCCTCCGGACTGGAAAATATCCCCCACGTTCCGGGAAATCGAGCTGAACTTGGTCAAAATCACGACGCGCGTAAGGCGGTCTCGGCTAGTATTTCAGGGTTAAAGTGAAGTGGGCTTCTATTTAAGCCCACAAGCTAGAAGGTGAGTGTTAAAAAAGTTCTGCTCTGTCCATTTCTCCGAAAACCAAGGCCATAAGGAGTTAATTGAGAGCTCGCGGGACTCGAATATATCCGCCAAGCTCCGGGAAATCGACCCGAAGTTGTTCAAAATCACGATTCGCGCAAGACGGTTTCGGCTACTCTTTCAGTCTTAAAGTAAAGTGGGCTATATTTCGGGTCAGAAGCTCGAAAGTGACCGTTCAAAAAGTTTGGCTGTGTCCATTTCAATGCAAACCAAGACGATCAGGATTTAGTTTAGAGTCTCCGGGACTGGAAACTATCCCCCAAATTCCGGGAAATCGAGCCGAAGTTGGTCAAAATCACGATGCGCGCAAGGCGGTCTCAGCTATTCTTTCAGTCTTAAAGTGAAGTTGGGCTATATTTTAGGCCAGAAGCTCGAAGATAAGCGTTCAAAAAGTTTTGCTGTGTCCATTTCACTGCAAACCAAGGCCATCAGGAATAAGTTTCGAGTCCACAGAACTGAAAAATATTCCCCAATTTCCGGCAAATCGAGCCGAAGTTGGTCAAAATCACGATGCGCGTAAGGCGGACTCGGCTCATCTTTCACTCTTCAAGTGAAGTGGGGCTATATTTCGGCCTAGAAGCTCGAAGCTTTGCTTTCAAAAAGTTTGGCTGTTTCAATTTCACTGCAAAACAAGGCCATCTGGACTTACTTTAGAATCCCCGGGACTAGAAAATATCCCCCAAGTCCCGCGAAATCAAGCCGAAGATGGTCAAAATCACGATGCGCGTAAGGCGGTCTCGGCTACTCTTTAAGTCTTAAAGTGAAGTGGGGCTATGTTTCGGCCCAGAAGTTCGAAAGGAAGCGTTCAAAAAGTTTTCCTGTGTCCATTTCACTGCAAACCCAGGCCATCAGGAGTTAGTTTAGAGTCCCCGGGACTGGAATATATCCCCCAAGTTCCGGGAAATCGAGCCAAATTTGGTCAAAATCACCATGCGCGTAAGCCGGTCTCGGCTACTCTATCAGTCTTAAAGTAAAGTTGGGCTATATTTTGTTCCAGAAACTCACAAGTAAGCGTTTAAAAAGTTCTTCTAAGTCCACTTCACTGCAAACCACGACAATGAGGAGTTAGTTTAGAAATCCCGGGACTGGAAAATATCCTCGAAGTTGCGGCAAATCGAGCCGAAGTTGGTGAAAATCACGATGCGCGGAACGCGTTCTTTGCTACTCTTTCCGTCTTAAAGTGAAGTGGGGCTATATTTCGGCCTAGACGCTCGACACCGAGCGAGCGCTCCTTTTATCTGTGTCCATTTTAGTAAAAATTAAGGCCATCAGAAGTTAGTTTAGAGTCCCCGGGACTGTAAAATATCAACCAAAATCCGGGAAATCAACCAAAGTTGCTGAAAATCACGATGTGCCTAAGAGTTTATGGTACTCTTACCGTTTTAAATTAAAGTGGGGCTATATTTCGGCCTAGAAGCTCCACACCTAGCGTCCGCTTCGTTTACCTCTGTCCTTTTCACTTAATAATACGGCAATCAGGAGTTAGTTTAGAGTCCCCGGACTGAAAAATATCCCCCTAGTCCCCGCAAATCCAGCCAAAGATGCTCAAAAATCACCATTCGCGTAAGGCGGTCTCGGCTACTCTTTTAGTCTTAAAATGAAGTGGGGCTATATTTCGGCCTAGAAGCTCGACACCTAGCTTGCGCTTCTTTAACCTGTGTCCATTTCAGCAAAAAATAAAGACATCAGGGTTTAGTTTAGAGTTTCCAGCACTGGAAAATATCCCCCAATTTCCGGAAAATCGAGCCAAAGTTGATCAAAATCACGATGCGCGTAAGGCGGTCTCGGCTACTCTTTCAGTCTTGAAGTGAAGTGGGGCTACATTGCTGCCCAAGAGCTTGAAAGTGAGCGTTTAAAAAGTTTTGCTCTGTCTATTTCACTGCAAACGAAGGCCATCAGGAGTTAATTTAGAGTTTCCGGGAGTAGAAAATATCCCCCAACTTCCTGGCAATCGAGCCGAGGTTGGTTAAAATCACCATGCCCGTAAGGCGGTCTCGGCTACCCTTTCAGTCTTAAAGTGAAGTGGGGCAATATTTCGGCCCAGAAGCTCTAAAGTGAGTGTTTAAAAAGGTTTTGCTGTGTCAATTTCACTGCAAACCAAAGCCATCAGGAATTAGTTTAGAGACCCAGGGAGTGGAAAATATCCCCCAAATTCCGGGAAATTTAGCCGAAGTTGGTCAAAATCACCATGTGCGTAAGGCGGTCTCGGCTAATCTTTCAGTCTTAAAGTGAAGTGGGGCTATATTTCTGCCCAGAAGCTCGAAAGTGACCGTTCAAAAGGTCTTTCTGTGTCAATTTCACTGCAAACAAAGGCAAGCAGAAGTTAGGTTAGAGTCTCAGGGACTGGAAAATATCCTGTAAGTGCGGGAAAATGGGGACAAAGGTTGTCAAAATGAAGATACGCGTAAGGCCGTCTCGGCTATTCGTTCAGTCTTAAAGTGAAGTGAGGCTCTACTTCGGCCCACAAGGTCCAAAGTGAGCGTTCAAAAAAAATTGCTGTGTCCATTTCACTGCAAACCAAGACAATCAGGAGATAGTTTAGAGTCCCCGAGACTTGAATATATCCCCTAAGTTCCGGGAAATCGAGCCAAAGTTTGTCAAACTCACGATGCGCGTAAGACGGACTCGGCTACTCTTTCAATCTTAAAGTAGAGTGGGGCTATATTTCGGCCTAGTAGCTCGAAGGTGAGCGTTCAAAATGTTTTCCTCTGTCCATTTCAATACAAACCAAGGCGATCAGTGGTTAGTTTAGAGTCCTCGGGACTGGAAAATACCCCCCAAGTTCCTAGAAATTGATCCGTAGTTGGTCAAAATCACGATGCGCGTAAGGCGGTCTCGGCTACCCTTTCAGTCTTAAAGTGAAGTGTGGCTATATTTCGGCAAAGAAGGTCGAAAGTGAGCGTTGAAAAAGTTATGCTGTGTCCAATTCACTGCAAAGCAAGGCAATCAGGTGTTAGTTTAGAGTCCGCCGGATTTGAAAATATTCCCCCAAGTTCCGGGAAATCGAGCCTAAGCTGGTCAAAATCACGATGCGTGTAAGGCGGTCTCGGCTACTCTTAAAGTCTGAAAGTGAAGTGGGGCTATATTTGGGCCCGGAAGCTCGAAGGTGAGCGTTCAAAATGTTTTCCTATGTCCCTTTCAATGCAAACCAAGGCCATCAGGAGTTAGTTTACAGTCCCCGGGACTAAAAAAATATCCCCCAAGTTGCGGGAAATCGAGCCGAAGTTGGTCAAAATCACGATGAGCGTAAGGCGCTCTCGCTTACTCTTTCAGTCTTTAAGTGAAGTGGGGCTATATTTGGGCCAAGAAGCTCGAAAGTGAACGTTCAAAAAGTTTTGCTGTGTCCATTTCAAGGCCATCAGGAGTTACTTTAGAGTCCGCGGGACTAAAAAATATTCCCCAAGTTCCGGGAAACCCAGCCGAAGTTGGTCAAAATCACGATGCGCGTAAGGCGGGCTCGGCTACTCTTTTAGTCTTAAAGTAAAGTTGGGCTATATCTCGTCCCAGAAGCTCGAAAATGAGCGTTCAAAAAGCCTTGCTGTGTCCAGTTTACTGCAGACCAAGGACGTCGGGGGCCAGTTTAGAGTCCCCGGGAATGGAAAATATCCCCCAAATTCCGGTAAATTTAGCCGAAGTTGGTCAAAATCACGACGCACGTACGCGGTCTCGGCTACTCTTTCAGTCTTAAAGTGAAATGGGGCAATATTTCACCCCAGAAGCTCCAAACTGACTGTTTAAAAAGTTTTGCTGTGTCAATTTCACTGCAAACCAAGCCCATCAGGAGTTAGTATAGAGACTCAGGGAGTGGAAAATCTCCCCCAAGTTCCGGGAAATCGAGCTGAACTTGGTCAAAATCACGATGTCTGTAAGGCGGTCTCGGCTATTCTTTCAGTCTTCAAGTGAAGTGGGGCTATATTTTGGCGCAGAAGCTCGAAGATGAGCGTTCAAAAAGTTTTGCTGTGTCCATTTCATTGCAAACCAAGGCCATCAGGAATTAGTTTAGAGTCCACAGAACTGGAAAATATTCCCTAATTTCCGGCCAATCGAGCCGACGTTGGTCAAAATCACGATGCGCGTAAGGCGGACTCGGCTCATCTTTCACTCCTCAGGTGAAGTGGGGCTATATTTCGGCCCAGAAGCTCGAAACTCTGCTTTCAAAAACTTTTCCTGTTTCAATTTCACTGCAAAACAAGGTCATCAGGACTTAGTTTATAGTCCCTGTGACTAGAAAATATCCCCCAAGCCCCGGGAAATCAAGCCGAAGATGGTCAAAATCACGATGCGCGTAAAGCGTTCTCGGACACTCTTTAAGTCTTAAAGTGAAGTGGGGTTATATTTCGGCCCAGAAAGTCAAAACTGAGCGTTCAAAAAGTTTTGCTGTGTCCATTTCACTGCAAAGCAAGGCCATCAGGAGTTAGTTTAGAGTCCCCGGGACTGGAAAATATCCCCCAAGTTCCGGAAAATCAAGCCAAGGTTGGTCAAAATCACGATGCGCGTAAGACGGTCTCGGCTACTCTTTCAGGCTTAAAGTGAAGTGGGGCTATATTCGGCTCAGAAGCTTGAAGGTGAGCGTTTAAAATGTTTTGCTCTGTCCATTTCAATGCAAACCAAGGCGATCGGGAGTTAGTTTACAGTCCCTGGGACTGAAAAATATCCCACAAGTTCCGGCAATTGAGCCAAAGTTGCTCAAAATCACGATGCGCGTAAGGCCGTTTCGTCTATTTTTTCAGTCTTAAAATGAAGTGGGGCTATATTTCGACCTAGAAGCTCGGCACCGAGCGTGCGCTAATTTAATCTGTGTCGATTTCACTGAAAACTAAGGCAATCAGGAGTTAGTTTAGAGCTCCCAAAGCTGGAAACTATCCCCCAAGTTCCGGGAAATTGAGCCAAAGTTGCTCAAAATCACGATGCGCGTAAGGCCGTTTCGTCTATTTTTTTCAGTCCTAAAATGAAGTGGGGCTATATTTCGACCTAGAAGCTCGGCACCGAGCGTGCGCTAATTTAATCTGTGTCGATTTCACTGAAAACTAAGGCAATCAGGAGTTAGTTTAGAGCTCCCAAAGCTGGAAACTATCCCCCAAGCTCCGGGAAATCGAGCCATAGAGGCTCAAAATCACGATGCGCGTAAGGCGGTCTCGTCTACTCTTTCAGCCTTAAAATGAAATGGGCTATATTTCGGCCCAAAGGCTCGAAAGTGACCGTTCAAAACGTTTTCCTGTGTCCATTTCACTGCAAACCAAGGCCAAGAGGAAATACGTTAGAGTCCCCGGGACTGTAAAATATCCCCCAAGTTCCGGGAAATCAAGCGGAAATTGGTGAAAATCAGGATGCGCGCAAGGCGGTCTCGGCTACTCTTTCAGTTTTAAATTGAAGTGGGGCTACATTTCGACCCAGCAGCTCGAAAGTGAGCGTTCAAAAAGTTTTCCTGTGTCCATTGCTCGGCCAACCAAGGCAATCAGGAGTTAGGTTAGAGTTCCCGGGACTGGAAAATATCCCCCCAGTTCCGGGAAATGGAGCCGAACGTGGTCAAAATCACGATGCGCTTAAGACGGTCTCGGGTACTCTTTAGGTTTTAAAGTGAAGTGGGGCTATGTGTTGGCCCAGAAGCTTTAAAGTGAGCGTTGAAAAAGTTTTGCCGTTTCCATTTTACTGCAAACCAAGGCAATCAGGAGTTAGTTTAAAGTTCCCGGGTCTGGAAAATATCCCCCAAGTTCCGGGAAATCGAGGCGTAGTTTGTCAAAATCACGATTCGCATAAGGCGGTCTCGGCTACTCTTTCAGTCTTAAAGTGAAGTGTGGCTATATTTTGGCCCAGAAGCTCGCACAAGAGCGTTAAAAAAGTTTTCCTGTGTCCATTTCACTGCAAAGCATGGCCATCAGGAGATAGTTTAGAGTCCCCGGGACTGGAAAATATCCCCCAAGTTTCCGAAAATCGAGCTTAAGTTAGTCAAAATTACGATGCGCGTAAGGCGGCCTCGGCTACTCTTTCAATCTTAAAATGAATTGGGGCTAAACTTTTGGGCCCAGAAGCTGGAAAGTCAGCGTTCAAAAAGTTTTGCTGTTTCCATTTCACTCCAAACCAAGACAAGCAGGAGTTAGTTTAGAGTCCCCGGGACTGGAAAATATCCCCCAAGTTCCGGGAAATCAACCCGAAGTTTGTCAAAATCACGATGCGCGTAGGCGGTCTCGGCTACCCTTTTAGTGTTAAAGTAAAGTGGGGCTATATTTTGGCCCAGAAGCTCGAAATTGAGCGTTCAAAAAGTTTTGCTGTGTCCATTTTAGTGCAAACCAAGGCCATCAGGAATTAGTTTAGAGTCCTCAGAACTGGAATATATCCCCTAAGTTCTGGCAAATCGAGCCGAAGTTGCTCAAAATCAGGATGCGCGTAGGTCGGTCTCGGCTACTCTTTCAGTCTTCAAGTGAAGTGGGGCTCTATTTCGGTCCAGAACCTCGAAAGTGTGCGTTCAAAAACTTGTGCTGTGTAAATTTCACTGCAAACCATGGTAATCAGGAGTTAGGTTAGAGTCCCCGGGACTGGAAAATATTCCCCAAGATCCTTGAAATCGAGCAGAAGTTGATCAAAATCACGATGCGCGTAACGCGGTCTCAGCTACTGTTTCAGTCTTAAAGTGAAGTGTGGCTGTATTTCGGCCCACAAGCTCGAAAGTGAGCGTTCAAAAAGTTTTGCTGTGTCCATTTCACTGCAAACCAAGGCCACCAGGCGTTAGTTTAGAGTATGCGGAAGTAGAAAATATCCCCCCAGTTCCGGGAAATCGAGCCCAAGTTGGTCAAAATCACCATGCGCGCAAGGCGGTCCCGGCTACTCTTTCAGTCTTAAAGTGAAGTTGCGCTATATTTCGGCCCAGAGGCTCGAAAGTGCGCATTCGAAAAGTTTCGCTGTGTCCATTTCACTGCAAATCAAGGCCATCAGGAGTTAGTTTAGAGCCCTTGGGACTAGAAAATATTTCCCAAGTTCCGCCAGATCGAGCCGAAGTTGGTCAAAGTCACGATGCGTGTAAGGCGCTCTCGGTTGGTCTTTCAGTATTAAAGTGAAGTTGGGCTATAGTTCGGCCAAGAAGCTCGAAAGTGCGCGTTCAAAAAGTTTTGCTCTGTCCCTTTCACTGGAAACCAAGGCCGTCAGGAGTTAGTTTAGAGTCCCCGGGACTGGAAAATATTCTCCAAGTTCCAGGAAATCGCGCCGAAGTTGATCACCATGCACCAAATCACCATGCGCGTAACGGGCTCTCGGCTATTCTTTCAGTCTTAAATTTAAGTAGGGCTATATTTCGGCCCTGAAGCTCGAAGATGAGCGTTCAGAATGTTTTGCTGTGTTCATTAAATTGGAAACCAAGGTCATCGGGAGTTAGTTTAGCGTCCCCGGGACTTTAAATTATTCGCCAACTTCCGGGAAATCGAGCAAAAGTGGCCCAAAATCACGATGCGCGTAAGGCGGTCTCGGCTGCTCTTTCAGTCTTAAAATTAAGGGTGGCTATATTTCGACCTAGAAGCTCGAGACCGGGCGTGCGCTGATTTTACCTGTGTCCATTTCACTGACATCTTAGGCGAGCAGGTTTTAGTTTAGAGTCCTTGGGACTGGAAAATATTTCCCAAATTCTGGCAGATCGAGCCAAAGTTGCTCAAAATCACGATGCGCGTAAGGCGGTGTCGGCTACTCTTTCAGTCTTAAAATGAAATGGGGCTATATTTCGGCCGAGAAGCTCGACAGCGAGCGTGCGCTCCTTTTGCCTGTGTACATATCACTGAAAACTAAGTTCATCATGAGTTAGCATAGAGTCCTCGGGACTGGAAAATATTCCCCGAATTCCGGCAAATCGAGCCAAAGATGCTCAAAATCAAGATGCGAGTAAGGCGGTCTCGGCTACTCTTTCACTCTGAAAATGAAGTGGGGCCATATTTCGGTTCTACAAGCTTGACACCGAGCGTGCGCTCCTTTTGCCTGTGTCCTTTTCACTAAGAACTAAGTCCATCAGGAGATAGTTTAGAGTCCTCGAGACTGGAAACTATCCTCCAAGTTTCGGCAAATTGAGCCATAGTTTCTTAAAATTACGATAAGCGTACGGCAGTTTCGTTTACTCTTTCAGTCTTAAAATGAAGTGGGGCTTTATTTCGACCTAGAAGCTCGACAGGGAGCGTGCGCTCCTGTTACCTGTGACCATTTTACTGAAAACTAAGGTTATCAGGAGTTAGCTTAGAGTGCCCGGGACTGGAAAATATCCCCCAAGTTTTGGCAGATCGAGCCATAGTGGCTAAAAATTTCGATGCGCTTAAGGCGGTTTCGTCTACCCTTTCAGTCTTAAAATAAAGTGGGGCTACATTTCGGCCTACAACCTGGAAACCTAGCGTGCGCTCCTTTTACCTGTGTCCATTTCACTGAAAACCAAGGCAATCAGGAGTTAGTTTAGAGCTTCCGGGACTGGAAAATATCCCCCAAACCCCGAGAAATCAAGCCGAAGTTGGACAAATTTACCATGCGCGTAAGGCGGTCTCGGCTACTCTTTCAGTCTTAAAGTGAAGTGGGGCTATATTTCGGCCCAGAGCTCGAAAGTGAACGTTCAAAAAGTTTGGCTGTGTCCATTTCACTGAAAACCAAGGCCATCAGGAATTAGTTTAGAGTGCCCGGGACTGGGAATTATTTCCCAAGTTCCGGGAAATCGAGCCGAAGTAACCCAAAATCACGATGCGCGTAAGGCAATCTCAGCTACTCTTTCAGTCTTAAAGTGAAGTAGGGCTATGCTTCGACCCAGAAGCTCGAAAGAGAGCGTTCAAAAAGTTATCCTGTGTCCATTTCACTGCAAACCAAAGCCTTCAGGAGTTAGTTTAGAGTCCCCGGAACTGGAAAATATCCCCCAAGCTCCGCGAAATCGAGACGAAGTTGGTCAAAATCACGATGCGCGTTAGGTGGTCTCATCTACTCTTTCAGTCTTAAAGTTAAGTAGGGCTATATTTCGGCCCAGAAGCTCGAAAGTGAGCGATCAAAACGTTTTGCTGTGTCCATTTCACTGCAAACCAAGGCCATCAGGAGTTACTATAGAGTCCCCGGGACTGGCAAATATCCCCCAAGTTCCGGGAAATCGAGGCGAAGTTGGTCAAAATCACGATGCGAGTCAGGCGTTCTCGGCTACTCTTTCGGTCTTAAAATAAAGTGGCGCTATATTACGGCCTAGATCCTCGACACCGAACTTGCGCTCCTTTTACCTTGCCCATTTCACTGAAAACTAAGGCGATCAGGGGTTAGTTTCGAGACCCGGAGACTGGAAAATATCTCCTAAGTTCCCTGAAATCGAGCCAAAGTTATTCAAAATCACGATGCGCGTAAGGCGGTCTCGGCTACTTTTTCAGTCTTAAAATAAAGTGGGGGTATATTACGGCCTAGAAGCTCGACACCGAGCATGCCCTCCTTTTAGTTGTGTCTATTTCACTTAAAACTAAGGCCATCAGGAGTTGGTTTACACTCCCCGGGACTGGAAAATGTCCCCCAAGTTCCGGGAAATCGAGCCGAAGTTGGTGAAAATCACGATGCGCGTAAGGCGGCCTCGGGTTCTCCTTTAGTCTTAAAATGAAGTGGGGCTATATGTCGGCTTAGAAGCTGGACACCGAACGTGCGCTCCTTTTACCTGTGTCAATTTCGCTGAAAACTAAGGCAAGCGGGAGTTAAAAATTTGTAAAAAGGAAAGGAATCAAATGGTTGTCACTGGCTAAAAATATGGTTATCGGACGTTTCGGCCAATACTGTTGCCTTCTTCAGCAAAAGATGGAAAATGCAAATGTTAAACGGCGTCCTGCTAGAATATGTAATAGATGTGTGATAAAACTAAATGAGCAATAGTCTCTAGAGTATTCTTAATGAGTGTAAAAATTCTTAATGCCATTGTACACGTTCGGTAGCGCTATGTGTTCGTTTATAGCGTTCCTGTCTCGCACGGAATGCCAAGCTTCAAGAATTAGTCTTTGTTTCCATACTGATGATCTGTCGACAATTTCAACGTTCTCCAAATCTATTTGGTGACCGTTGAGCATATGGTGTTTGGCCGATAAAGAGTTTTTGTCCAATGTTGCTATAGCCTTTGCGTGTTCTTTCATACGTGTTTTTAACACGCGTGATGACTGACCAACATAAACACAGTCACAATCTTTACATTTGATCTTGTAAACAATGCCTCTGGAAGCCTCTTTCTCGATCTTGTCTTTAGGTTTTTTGAGTATGTTCGAGATGGTACGAATAGGTTTATGGGCGACCTTGATATTGAAACCTCGAAGAACGTTTGCGACTCTTTCGGGAAAACCTTTGGCGTAGGGGAGGATGACAAAACCACGATGGTCGATATCATTCGTTTCTTGTTGTCTACTCAGTTGGCGGCCATTGTGAATGGAATTTGTAGGGTAGTTATTAGTGGCAAGGGCTTTCATTACTCGTTTAGTTTCCCGTGAAACTTCCTCCTCCGTGGAAGGAATGTTCCTTGCGCGATCCATGAGAGTGCGCACGACCGAGTGTTTATGCTGAGGATGGTGGTGTGATTTGAAATCAAGATAACAGTCGGTTTTAGTAGCTTTCCTGTAAACAGACACAGCGATCGAGCCATCTTCTTGTCTGGTTGTTTTTGTGTCGGGAAAGGCAATGGAACCTTCTGATTCTATCTCGATTGTAAATTTGATGTGAGGGTTGATGGAATTGAGATGTGAGCGGAATTCATCTACGTGCTCTCTTTTAACACATATGTGGCTGTCATCTACGTATCTAAACCACCATTTAGGAGGGTTAGGGGTCGATGAGAGAGCCTTTTCTTCAACATGTTTCATGACGAGATTGGCCAAGATGGCACTGACTGGGGATCCCATCGGACAACCGAACATTTGTTGGTAATGGTTGCCTTGGAATATGAAGAAATTGTTGTCGAGGACAAACTGTAGAAGTGTCATGATATTTTGGATAGACAAGTTGGTTCTTTCCGGTAGTGATTGGTCAAAGTCCAGTCTGTCTTTAACCACTTCGATTGCTAGGTGGGTTGGAATGCAAGTAAAAAGTGACACGACGTCAAAAGATACTAGAATCTCGTCGGGATCTACTGACAAGGTGGGGATCTTTTCGACGAAAGATGTACTGTTTTTAACTGTGTATTCATTATTCTGAAGTGGCGACAAGATGTTGGCGAGGTATTTGGATAGTTCATATGTGGGAGATCCGATGGCACTCATAATTGGTCTGATAGGGACGTTCTCCTTATGGATTTTAGGAAGGCCATAAAAAGACGCTGGTGTGGAATCGGTGCTGTGAAGTTTGTAGTAGAGCCTCGGTTCCAGCTGTTTCTTGCTGCTGTCATGCGAGGCTGGCTGATCTTTAATTTGTAGGAGAAGTTTATTGAGGGATTTTCAGTGCTCGATGTTGGGTTTCTTCTTTTGTCTGTTATCTTGTGGTAGGTTTTGTCGTCGTTTAGAAGGTTGTTTATTTTGTCGGTGTAATCGTTGGTATTCATCACGACTACGGCTCGGCCCTTGTCGGCTGGTAAAATTGTGACCGACGTGTCTTTGGCGAGGTCTCTGAGAGCTTTTTCCATTTCATTGGTAATGTTGTTTTGTTGAGGAGGACGCCAATTGTTGATGGCGGAGGTGACCGAAACTCTGATAAGGTCTTTCTCGGCGTCAGGGAGCTGATCTATGCCGGATTCAATTGAGGAAACAATTTGAGGCACTGGCAAAACCTTAGGAGTGATGGCAAAATTGAAGTTGAGGCTTAATGCTGAAAGCTCACCTGTAGATAGAGGTCTATTAGAGATGTTCACGACCCACTTCTCCTTGAGGTTGATTTCGCGCCCATGTGGACGTGGCAAGATGTTATGGAGTTTCTTCTTGTGACACTCCCTTCTCCATTGTGCTTCCCACTGTGATCTTTGTTTGATTGTGTGGAGGAGAATGTCAAAAGATTCCTTGTTAATCATCTCTCGTAGCTTGAGTGTTGTTTGGGACAAATGTTGAGAGAACTTCTTGATTTGCGTGTGACAATTCGAGATGCGCAGCCGTAGGTAGGCCCGGCCTGCTTTCTTAGCAATTTTCCAGCCTTCTCTGCTCAGTCAAGGCCATCAGGAGTTCGTTTAAAGTCCCCGGGACTGGAAAATATCCCCCAAGTTTCCGGCAATCGAGCCAAAGTTGGTCAAAATCACCATACGCGTAAGGCGGTCTCGGCTACTCATTCAGTTTTAAAGTGAAGTGGGGTTATATTTCGGCCTAGAAGCTCGTAAGTGAGTGTTCAAAAAGTTTTGCTGTGTCCATTTTTACTGCAAACCAACGCCATCAGGAATAAGTTTAGAGTCCCCGGGATTGGAAAATATCCCCCAAGTTCCGGGAAATCGAGCCGAAGTTGGTCAAAATCACGATGTGCGTAAGGCGGTCTCGGCTACTCTTTCAGTCTTAAAGTGAAGTGGGGTTGTATTTCGGCCCAGAAGCTCGAAAGTGAGCGTTTGAAAAGTTTTGCTGTGTCCATTTCACTGTCAACCAGGGCCATCAGGAGTAAGTTTAGAGTCCCTGGGACTGGAAAATATCCCCCAAGTTCCGGGAAATCGAGCCGAAGCTGGTCAAAATCACGATGCGCGTAAGGCGGTCTCGGCTACTCTTTCAGTGTTAAAATGAAGTGGGGCTCTATTTCGGCCCTTAACCTCGAAAGTAAGCGTTCAAAAAGTTTTGCTGTGTCCATATAACTGCAAACCAAGGCTATCAGGAGTTAGTTTAAAATCCCCGGGACTGGAAAATATCCCCCAAGTTCCGGTAAATGGAGCCGAAGTTGGTGAAGATCACGATGCGCGTAAGGCGGTCTCGGCTAATCTTTAAGTCTTAAGAGTGAATGCCTATAAAAATGGACCTAAATCGCCTATCAATGGCACAAGTCGAAAATTGATTTCGGTTGTATTTCGTCCATAGATAGGTCCTAGTAAAAATAGAAACGCACCATAGTTAGTTTCTGCTAATGCAGCTTTTTTGGGGAGAAATTTGCGAAAAACGATTTCGCCCCAATTGAGCTCAAAATCTACTTCCGGTTTTGCTGAATTTTCCGAGTATTTGATTGCTTCGCACTCCGCAGAACAGCTAGTTGAGAATCTTTCAATGGATTTTATATTCAGTTCAGGTCTTTATGGTATGACTGAGCGAAAAATAAAATAAATCAAAGCTAGTTTTGAGCCCGAAAAGAGATCAAACTGACACGCAAAATTTTACAATGTGTCGCAAGAAAATTATTGTATAAAAACATCGCCATATTTTTCTATGGGCTATGACTTTAAATACCATAAAAACACTTTCTACGGGTTAAATATACACCCACCTGTTAAGATATAAAAAAATATCTCTGGGCAAATGGTTTCAAGTCGCCCGCCTTGGCCTGTGTTTCTCATAGATTTTGCCCAAAATCCGCCATTGGAATGTAAACAATTGTGTGACGCGGATAGCCACTCTCGATTAAATATTCGTTTCCAGCAATCCGATGAAAGCAATTTTTGAAACGTTGTGTGGATAAAATAATGGAATTTTTTTTGTTTTTGTTTTTTATTTAAGTTAGTATATATACATATATATATATTTTCATTTCCATTGCAACACCCACGACATCCCCGATAAAGAACGTTACTACAGTACTCCGTGAAATGATTTTAACACTTGTTTATTTTATTGATTTCACTGATAACTTACAATACAGTGGCAGTTTTAAAGATACACTTAACCAATCCTCTATAGTTTATGGCAATTGAATCATTGACTGACAAATAAAGTCAAGTGGAAATACCATAAATTCTATAAACTACTAACTGCGTGACGGCATCTCAGCTCTTCTAGCTGTGTAGAAAATTTGTACCTATACAATATGCCCAAACTCAGCTGGAAAACCCGGAATTTCTTGAATTGAATTAGCCGAGGAAAAAATTGCGTTTAAGTTTCAATGATACTGGGAAAAAAATCCATCCCTTCTACTTTGGTTGTTTGATCAATTAACTGAAATTTGCAGATCATAACACTGGTGGACAAATAAACATTACAGTGGTCGATCTAGGACTAGGTCGGTTTACACTAAAGGAGTTTTTTTGGACTCGTAAAAGTTCCCGGATTCATCAATTTCAGAGTATTCGGATTCTTAGGGGTTTACAGTGAAAGGATATTCAGATTCTTAACCGTTTACACACGACGATAACTCCGGGAACATTCATGATGGAATGGTTAACAAGCAGTTTGTTGCCTCGACAACGAGAAACAAAATGGCTCCAAAAGTAAGGCTAGGGGTAGGTTGAGACAGTCTGAAGTTTTCCTTCAACTCGCTGACCACGGTACTGTTGTCCATCATGTCAGGTCCCTCCAGGTATTTATTCTGGTCTTTACTTATTATCTAGAACTGTCGAGGTTTTCGATCGTGCCATCGTCGTCATCTGCGCAGTAAAGTATGAGTTGGGTTTCTGAGGAATATTGCATTACCCATTATAAAAGTGATTACCTACACCTGAAACAGCACGAGGTAATCACCCAGCGACCGCCATCAAATGGCCATCAATAAGCCTACGACTCGACTACGGCTGGATCATGTAATCCGCCATTTTCGTTCCACCGCAAACTCAAACGATCACAGGCGGAAAAATATCCGGATTCGAGAGAAAATCGTTTACACGACAAAACTCTCCGGATTCAAAAGTTTTCGGATTCAAAGTTCCCACTTTAAATTCCGGACTTCGCTGATCGGTCTTTCAGTTTTAAATAAAGCTTTTATTATTATTATTAAAATCTCCGGAAATCTCCGGAGACACGACCAAACCGGGGAGTTTTTATTTCGGATTCGTCCACTTTTGTGTAAACGGCAAAATCAATCCGGCACAAAAACGTTCCGGAATAAGACCTGAATATCTATCTTATCGTCTCTTTAGTTCGAGAATACTGTTCTAGGAGGCGAACAATTCTTGAAACGTGGCTATTCTGAAGCTATTGTCAAGGATTTTTTTTTCTTCAAGACTTTTATCAACATTAACAGGGGGGAGGGGGGTAGGCGGGCTTGCGCGGTTTTGGTCTTAAGAGAGGCTGCCTGTGAAGTCATCTGCCGTAACTGTCCCAACACTTTTGACCAGGATTGTAGTCTTAAATGAACAGCGAACATCCATCTTGTTTTGTTCGCGGAAGTCGGTCACGGAAGAGCGAATTTCAATGAAATATATATATAATTTGATTAAGCAATTAGCCAAAAATAGGTTGGCCGCCAAAACAGTTTAGGGTTTAGCCTAACTCTAACAATAAGTTTTAAGACTGAAGAAAAAAAGAAAAAAAGCATTGAGCATTTCAGTTGTTTGAAACAGAAACATTCGCGCACCATGAACTATATGTATAGTATGTGCGTAACCTGGAAAGCAATCTGTCCAGCACAGTAATTGTTCAAATTAACAGCTTACCGAGACACTCGCACTGTTGATGCCTCTTATTTATGATTTAAACTTTTAGGATTTGTTTACTTTACTTTTTCCGACTTTTTAGCAGAAGAAAAGGCACTAAGTGTGCTGGTACAAATAGAAAGGTTTAACCGAAAATCGATCCGTCGAAATCAACAAATACAATTTTAATCACTGTAGTGTTCCTTCAGATCACGTAAGGCTACAAACCAACAATATCAACTTGTCATTACGCTTAACAAATGAACTTAGAACGATTTTCTTTCTAGAACTCGTTCTTGTAATTAAAATGATCAAAGAAAGAACGACAGCTTAAAACAACATAGCAATAACACCCGAACTCCAAGTAAATTGCTTTTAATTGGCGTTTTTAATTAACGAAATTTCCAAAGCGATGACTTTCAAAATATTAAAGTTAAAAGTGGTCCATTGAGTTTTTCTTTTTTCACCCAAATGTTCTAAGATAGCCATCTGCGGTTTGTTGGAAACGAATTATATATTCAGGGTGACTGCCCGCGTCACGCAACTGTTTACATTCTCACGGCGGTTCAGGGAAAAATTATGAGAAGCACAGGCCAAGGCGGGCGACTTAAAACCATTTGCCCAGAGATGTTTTTTGATTTTCAAACAGGTGGGCGTACAGTTAACCCGTAGAAAGTGTTTTTATGGTATTTAAAGTTATAGCCCATAGAAAAATATGGCGATATTTTAGTGCTATAATTCGTTTGCAACACATTCTAGTATTTTGCGTTTCTGTTCGATCTTGTTTCGGGCTCAAAAGAAACCTCGATTTATTTTATTTTTCGCTCAGTCATACCATGAAGACCTGATCTGAATGTAAAGACCATTGAAAGATTCTCAAGTAGCTGCTGTGCGACGCGTAAAGCAATCAAATTTTCAGAAAAATTAGCATAACAGGAAGTAGATTTTGAGCTCAATTGGGGCGCGAAATCGTTTTTCGCAAATTTCGCCCCAAAAAAGCTGCATTAGCAGAAACCAACTATGGTCCGTTTGTTTACTAGCTAGGGCCAATCTATGAGCAAAAAATGAGCAAAATCGATTTTTCGACTTGTGCCGTTGTTTGGTCCATATTTATGGGCACTGGCTCTTAAAGTGAAGTGGGCCTCTATTTCGGCCCAGAAGCTCTAAAGTGAACGTTCAAAAATTTTTGCTGTGTCCATTTCCCTGCAAACCAAGGCCATCAGCAGAGATTTTAGAGTCCCCGGGCAGGAAAATATCCCCCAGGTTCCAGGAAATCGAGCCAAAGTTGGTCAAAATCACGATTCGCGCAAGGCGGTCTCGGGTACTCTCTCAATCTTAAAGGAAAGTGGGCCTAAATTTCGGCCCAGACGCTCGAAAGTGAGCGTTTAAAAAGTTTTGCTCTGTCCATTTCACTTCAAAGCAAGGCAATCAGGAGTTAGTTTAATGAACCTGTGACTGGAAAATATCCCCCAAGTTCCTGGAAATCGAGCCGAGATTGTTCAAAATCACAATTCGCTTAGGACGGTCTAGGCTACTCTTTTAGTCTTAAAGTAAAGTGGGGCTATATTTCGGCACAGAAGCTTGAAAGTGAGCGTTCTAAAAGTTTTGCTGTTTCCATTTCACTGCAAACCAAGGCCATCAGGAGAGATTTGAGAGTCCCCGGGCAGGAAAATATCCCCCAGGTTCCGGGAAATCGAGCCGAAGTTGGTCAATATCACGATGCGCGCAAGGCGGTCACGGCTACACTATAAGTGTTAAAGTAAAGTGGGGCTATATTTCGGCCCAGAAGCTCGAAAGTGAGCGTTCAAAAAGTTTTGCTGTGTACATTTCATTGCAAACCAAGGCCATCAGCAGTTAGTTTAGAGTCCCCGGGACTGGAAAATATCTTCCAAGTTCCGGGTAATCGAGCCGAAGTTGGTCACAATCGCGATGCGCGTAAGGCGGTCTCGGCTAATCTATCAGTCTTAAAGTGAAATGGGGCTATATTTCGGCCCGAAAGCTCGAAAGTGAGTGTTTAAAAAGTTTTTCTGTGTCCATTTCACTGCAAACCAAGGCCATCAGGAGTTAGTTTACAGTCCCCGGGACTAGATAATATTTCCCAAGTTTCGGGATATCAAGCCGAAGTGGGTCAAAATCACGATGCGCGGTAGGCGGTCTCGGCTACTCTCTCATTCTTAAAGTAAACTGGGGCTATATTTCGGCCCAAAACCTTGAAAGTGACCGTTTAAAAAGTTTTACTGTGTCCATTTCACTACAAACCAAGGCCAAGAGGAGTTAGTTTACAGTCACCAAGACTGGAAAATATCCCCCAAGTTCCGGGAAATCGAGCCGAAGTTGGTCAAAATCACGATGCACGTCAGGCGGTCTCGACTACTCTCTCAGTCTTAAAGTAAAGTGGGCCTATATCGGCCCAGACGCTCGAAATTGACCACGTAAAAAGTTTTGCTGTGTCCATTTCACTGCAAACCAAGGCCAAGAGGAGTTATTTTAGAGACCTCGGGACTGGAAAATATCCCCCAAGTTCCTGGAAATCCAGGCGAAATTGGTCAGACTCACGATGCGCTTAAGGCGGTCTCGGCTAGTCTTTTAGTCTTAAAGTGAAGTGGGGCTATATTTCGGCCCAGAATCTCGAAAGTGAGCGTTCAAAAAGTTTTGCTGTGTCCATTTCACTACAAGCCAACGCCATCAGGAGTTAGGTTACAGTAACCGGGGCTGGAAAATATCCCCTGAGGTCTAAGAAATCGAGGCGAAGTTGGTCAAAATCACAATGCGCGCAAGGCGGTCTCGGCTACTCTTTCAGTCTTAAGGTGAGATGGGGCTATATTTTGGCACAGAAGCTCGAAAGTGAGCGTTCAAAAAGTTTTGTTGTGTCCATTTCGCTGCAAACCAAGGCCATCAGGAGCTAGTTTACAGTCCCCGGGACTGGAAAATATCCCTCAAATTCCGGGGAATCGAGCCGAAAAGAGTCAATATCACGAACCTCGCAAGGCGGTTTGGGCTACTCTTTTAGTCTTAAAATGAAGTGTGGCTATATTTCGGCCTAGAAGCTTGAAACTGAGCGTGCGATCGTTTTACCTGTGTGCATTTCTCTGCAAACCAAGGCCAACAGGAGTTACTTTAGAGTCCCCGGTCCTGGAAAATAGCCCCCAAGTTCAAGGAAATGTAGCCAAACTTGCTTAAAATCACGATGCCCGCAAGGCGGTCTCGCCTACTCTTTCAGTCTTAAAATGAAGTGGGGCTATATTCCGACCTAGAAGCTGGAAACCGAGCGAGCGATCGTTTTACCTGTCTCCATTTCTCTGCAAACCGTGGCCATTAAGAGTTAGTTTGGATTTCCCGGGACTGGAAAATATCCCCCAAGTTCAGGGAAATCGAGCCGAAGTTGGTCACAATCGCAATGCGCGTAAGGCGCTCTCGGCTACTCTATCAGTCTTAAAGTGAATTGGGGCTATATTTCGGCCCGGAAGCTCTACAGCAAGTGTTTAGAAAGTCTTGCTGTTTCAATTTCACTGCAAACCAAAGCCATCAGAAGTAAGTTTACAATCCCCCGGACTGGATAATATCTCCCAAGTTTCGGGATATCAAGGCGAAGCGGGTCAAAATCACGATGCGCGTTCGGTGGTCTCGGCTACTCTTTCAGTCTTAAAGTGAAGTGGGGCTCTCTTTCGGCCCACAAGCTCCAAAGTGAGCGTTCAAAACGTTTTCCTGTGTCCATTGCACTGGAAACCAAGGCCTTCAGGAGTTAGATTAAAGTCCCCAGGACTGGAAAACATCCCCCAAGTTCCGGGAAACCGAGCCGAAGTAGGTAAAAATCACGATGCGCGTAAGGCGGTCTCGCCTACTCTTTCAGTCTTAAAGTGAAGTGGGGTTATATTTCGGCCCAGCAGCTCGAAAGTGAGCGTTCAACAAGTTTTCCTGTGTCCATTTAACTGTAAACCAAGGCCATCAGGAGTCTGTTTAGAGTCCCCGCGACTGCAAAATATCCCCCAAGTTCCCGGAAATCGAGCCGAAGTTGCTGAAATTCACGATGTGCGTAAGGCGATCTCGGCTACTCTCAGTCTTAAAGTGAAGTGGGGCTATATTTCGGCCCAGAAGCTCGAAAGTGAGCGTTCAAAAAGTTTTGCTGTTTCAATTTCACTGCAAACCAACGCAATCAGGAGTTAGTTTAGAGTTCCCAAGACTAAAAAATATCCCAAAATTCCGGCAAATCGAGGCAAAGTTCCTTAATATCACGATGGACGTAACGCAGTTTCGTCTAGTCTTTTAGCTTGAAAGATAGCATTCAAAAAGTTTTGCTGTGTCCATTTCACTGCAAACCAAGGCCATCAAGAGTTAGTATATATATATCCCCCAAGTTCCGGCAAATCAAGCCAAAGTTATTCAAAATCACGATACACGTAAAGCAGTTTCGTCTAGTCTTTTAGTCTTAAAATAAAGTGGGGCTATATTTTTGCCTAGAAGCTCGACACCAAGCGTGCGCTCCTTTTACTTGTGTCCATTTTACTGAAAACTAAGGCCATCGGGAGTTAGTTTAGAGACCCCGGGACTAGAAAATATCCCCCAAGTTCCTGCAAATCGAGCAATAGTTGCTCAAAATCACGATGCGGGTAAGGCGGCCTCAGCTACCCTTTCAGTCTTAAAATGAAGTGGGGCTATAGTTCGGTCTAGAAGCTCGACACCGAGAGTGCGCTCCTTTTATCTGTGTCCATTTCACTGAAAACTAAACCCGTCAGGAGTTAGTCTAGATTCCCCAAGACTGGAAAATATCCCTCAAGTTTCAGCAAAACGACCAAGAGTTGCTAAAAATCACCATGCGCGTAAGGCAGTCTCGGCTACTCTTTCAATCTTAAAGTGAAGTGGGGCTATATTTCGGCCTAGAAGCTCCACACCGAGCGTCCGCTCCTTTTACCTGTGTCCATTTCACTAAAAACTAAGGCAATCAGGAGTTATTTTAGAGTTCCCGGGACTGGAAAATATTCCCCAAGTTTTGGCAATTCGAGCCACAGTTGTTCAAAATCACGTTGCGCGTAGGGCATTCTCGGCTACTCTTTCAGTCTTAAAATAAAGTGGGCCTATATTTCGGCCTAGAAGCTCGTCACCGAGCGTACGCTCCTTTTACCTGTGTCAATTTGACTGAAAACTAAGGCCATCAGGAGTTAGTTTAGCGTCCCGGGACTGGAAAATATCCCCCGAGTTCCGGCAACTCGAGCCCAAGTCGCTCAAAATCACCATGCGCGTAAGGCGGTCTGGGCTACTCTTTTGACTTAAAATAAAGCTGGGCTATGTTTCGGCCTAGAAGCGCGACACCGAGCGTGCGCTCCTTTTACCTGTGTCCATTTCACTGAAAACTAAGGCCATCAGGAGTTAGTTTAGAGTCCCCGGGACTGCAAAATATCCCCCAAGTTCCAGCAAATTCAGCCAAAGTTGCTTCAAATCACGATGCGCGTAAGGCGGTCTTGGGTACCCTTTTAACTCAAAAAAAAGCGGGGCTATGTTTTGGCGTAGAAGCTCGACAACGAGCGTGCGCTTCTTTTACCTGTCTCCATTGCACTGAAACTAAGGCCATCAGGAGTTAGTTTAGAGGCCCCAGGACTGGAAAATATCCCCCAAGTTGCGGCAAATCAAGCCAAAGTTGCTCAAAATCACGATGCGCGTAAGGCGGTCTCGGCTAGTCTTTTAGTCCTAAAATGAAGTGGGGCTATATTTAGCCTAGAAGCTCGACAATGAGCGTGCGCTTGTTTAAGCTGTGTCCATTTCACTGAAAACTAAGGCCATCAGGGGCTAGTTTAGAGTCCCCAGGACTAGAAAATATCCACTAAGTTTTGGCAAATCGAGCCAAAGTGGCTCAAAATCAAGATGCGCGAAACGCGGTCTCGACTACTCTTTCAGCCCTGAAA